>NC_081436.1:58936377-59236377 GCF_949786415.1 Peromyscus eremicus
AGCCAAAGAGTAGTATAGCTGAGTCTTGAGGACGATCTATTACCAGTTTTCGGAGGAATTTCAATATTAATTTAGATAGTGACCACACTAGTTTATGTTTCCACTAGCAACGGAGGAGTGTTCCCCTTGCTACACACCCTCACCAGCATAAGCTGTCACTTGTGTTTTTGATCTTAGTCAATTCTGACATTTATAAGATGGAATCTCAAAGTAGTTTTGATTTGTATTTCTCTGGTAGCTAAGGATGTTGAATATTTCTTTCACTGTTTCTTAGCCATTTAAGATTCCTCTGTTGATAATTCACTGTTTAGATCTGTACCCCATTTTTAATTGGATTATTTGGTCTGTTGATGTTTAGTTTCTTGAGTTCTTTATGTATTTTTGGTATTTGCCCTCTATCAGATGTGGAGTTAGTGAAAATATTTTTATTCTGTAGGGTGCTGTTTTGTCCTATTGCTAGTGTCCTTCGCCTTACAAAAGCTTTTCAGTTTTGTGAGGTCCATTTATTGATGGTTGTTCTTAGTGCCTGTGCTGTTGGTTTTCTGTTCAGGAAGTTGTCTCCTGTGCCAGTGAGTTCAAGGCTATTCCCCACTCTCTTCTCTATTAGGCTCAGAGTATCTGGTTTAATGTTGAGGTCTTTGCTCTACTTGGACTTGAGTTTTGTACAGGGAGATATATAAAGATCTACTTGCATTCTTCTACATTCAGATATCCAGTTAAACCAACACAATTGTTGAGGATGCTTTCTTTTTCCACTGTGTATTTCTGGCTTCTATATAAAAAGCCAGGTGTGCTGTGGATATTGTTCTATATATATATAAAAAAAAACACTGATTGGCCAGTGGCCAGGCAGGAAGTATAGGCAGGACAAGGAGAGAGGAGAATTCTGGGAAGTGGAAGGCTGAGTGGGAGAGACCTGCCAGCCACCGCCATGACAAACAAGATATGTAAGGTACCAGTAAGCCACGAGCCACGTGGCAACTTATAGATTAGTAGAAATGGGTTAATTTAAGATAGAAGAAGTAGATAACAAGAAGCTTGCCATGACCATACAGTTTATAAGTAATATAAATGCCTGAGTGATTATTTTATATGTGGGTTGTGGGACTGCAGGGCTTGGTGGGACTTGGAGAGAAGCTCTCCAGCTACAGAGGTGTCCATAAGTATATGAATTAATATCTGGGTCTTTAATTCAATTCCATCAATCAACCTGTCTGCTTTTGTTCCTGTACCATGCAATAAAAGTCCTGTGGTACAGCTTGAGATCAGGGATAGTGATACCTCTGGGAGTTCTTTCATTGTTCAGGATTGTTTTAGCTATCCTGGGAGTTTTGTTTTTGTTTTTCCACATGAACTTGAGTATTGTCCTTTCAAAGTCTTTAAAGAATTATGTTGAAATTTTGATGGGGAATGCTTTGAAACTGTAGATTGTTTTTGGTAGGATGGCCATTTTTACTATGATTACCTACTTACTAGGATCACCTACCAATCCACAAGCATGAGAGATCTTTCCATCTTCTGATAGCTTTTTCCATTTCTTTAAAGACTTGAAGGTTTTGTCACACAAGTCTTTCACTTTTTTGGGTAGGGTCACACTAAGGTATTTTATATTGTTTGTGGCTATTATGAAGGGTGTGGTTTCCCTGATTTCTTTTTCAGTCCATTTGTCATTTGTATATAGGAGTTCTACTGATTTTTTTTTTAGTTAATTTTGTATTTAGCCACTTCCCTGAAGGTGTTTATCAGCTGTAGGAATTCCCTGGTACAATGTTTGGAGTTGCTTATATATACTATCATATCATCTGCAAGTATCGATAATTTGACTTCTTCCTTTCCAATTGCTATCTTTTGATCTCCTGTTGTCTTATTGCTCTAGTTGAAACTTCAAGCACTATATTGAATAGCAATGGGGAGAGTGGACAGCCTTGTCTTGTTCCCGATTTTAGTGGAATTACTTTGAGTTTCTCTCCATTTAATTTGATGTTAGCTGTTGGCTTGCTGTAAATTGCCTTTATTATGTTTAGGCATGTTCCTTGTATTCCTGATCTCTCCAAGACCTATATTATAATGGGGTGTTGGATTTTGTCAAAGGCTTTTTCAGCATCTAATGAGATGTTTGTGTGGTTTTTCTTCTTTCAGTTTGTTTATATGGCAGATTACATTGACTGATTTTCATATGTCCATCAATCCTTCTATCTCTGGGATGAAGCCACTTGATTTGGTGAATGATATTTTTAATGTGTTTTTGGATTTGGTTTGCAAGTATTTGGAGTATTTTTGCATGTATGTTCATGAGGGGAGTCTTTCTGGGGTTTGGGTATCAAGGTGACTGTTGTTGAGGGCTTTTACTTTTTGGGGGGTGGGCCTGCCACCCAGCTCCCTAACAAATTGCACACAGAGAGGTTTATTATTAATTATGAATGGCTGGCCTTAGCTTGGCTTAGTTTCTTGCCAACATTCCTTAACTTTAAATTAACCCATCTAGTTTTTGCCTCTGGGATTCCCCCATTCTCTTACTTCTGTAAATCTTACTCTTACTCTATGGCTTGCTGTGTAACTGCGTGGCTGAGTGACTGGCCCCTGAAATCCTCCTCCTCCTCTCTTGTTCCTTTATCCCTTCCTTTCCCAGATTATATATATATTCTCTCTGCCTGCCAGTCCCATCTATCCTTTCTCTTGGCTTGTTCTTGGCCAATTCTTGTTGTTTTATATAACTGGCTATTGGCCAATTCAAGGTGTTTTCTGCAGGCACAGTAACACAGCTTTACAGAATTAAACAAATGCAACATAAGCAAAAGTAACACATCTTAAAATAATATTCTACTACAGGTGACTGTGGCCTCATAAAAATTTGGCAGTGTTTCTTCTGATGTTTGTGGATTAATGTGAGGAGGACTGACATTAGCTCTTCTGTGAAAATCTGGTAGAATCCTGGCCTAAAACAACCTTACTCTGGCCTTTTTTGTTTGTTTGTTTGAAAAACTTATAGTGACTGCTTCTATTTCCTTAGGGGTTATAGAAATACTTAAATTGTTTATCTGGTCTTGATTTAACATTGGTAAGAGGTATCTAGGGAGAAAAATATCTATTTCTCTTAGATTTTCCAATTTTATAGAGTACAGATTTTTAAAGTATGACTCAATGATTCTTTGGATTTTCTAGGTGTCTTTTGTTAAGTCCCCCTTTCCATTTCTGATTTTGTTAATTTAGATATTCTTCCTCTGTCCTTTAGTTAGTTTGGATAACGGTTTGTATATCTTGTTAATTTTCTCAAAGAACTAATTCTTCGTTTCATTGATTCTTTGTATTTTCTTTGTTTCTATTTTATTTATTTCAGTCCCCAGTTTGATTTATTTCCTGCTCTCTACTCTTCTTGGGTGACCTTGCTTTTTTTTGTTCTAGAGCTTTTAGATGTGATGTTAAGTTGCCTGTATAAGATTTCTTCATGCTATGAAGGCACTTCATGCTATGAACTTTCTTCTGAGTACCATTTTCATTATGTCCCATAAGTTTGGGTACATTACATATTCATTTTCATTGAGTTATAGGGAGTCTTTAATTTCTTTGTTATTTATGCCTTGACCCAGCAGTCATTCAGTAGAGCGTTGTTCTGTTTCCATGAGTTTGTAGGCTTTCTCTTGTGGTTGAAATCCAGTTTTAACCCATGGTAGTCTGATAGAATACAGGGAGTTATTTCAGTTTTCTTGTATCTGTTGAAACTTGTTTTTTTTAAACATCCATTTATATTTTATTTTATTTTATTTTATTTTTAATATTTTTATTTTATAATTAACTTAATTTCACATATCAGCCATGGATTCCCCCATCCTCCTTCCTGTCTCCCCTGCTCTCCCCCCCAATCCACCCTCTATTCCTACCTCCTCCAACGCAAGGTCTCCCCTGGGGAGTCAGTCCAGCTTCGTAGACTCAGCCAAGGCAGGTCCAGTCCCCTCCTCCCTACACCAAGGCTGAGCAAAATGTCCCAGCGTAGGCCCTAGGCTCCCAAAAGCCAGCCCATGCACCAAGGACAGGTCACGGCTCCACTACCTGGGGATCTTCCAAACAGTTCAAGCTAATCAACTGTCCCACTTATCCAGAAGGCCTGGTGCAGTTCCATGGGGGGTCCTCAGCCATTGGTTCACAGTTCATGCATTTCCACTAGTTTGGCTATTCGTCCCTGTGCTTTTTCCAATCATGGTCTCAATATCTCTTGCTCATACAATCCCTCCTCTCTCTCGCTGGCTGATTGGACTCCCAGAGCTCCACCTTGTTTCTTAGGTCCATTTGCTTGGAAAAACCTTTTCAACCCTACACCTTGAGATAATGTTTATCTTTGATGTTGAGGTGTGTTTCTTGTATGCAGCAGAAGGATGGATTCTGTTTTCTCATCCATTCTGTTAGCCTGTGTCATTTTGTTGGGGAATTGAGTCATTGATATTGAGATATATTGATAACCAATGATTGATAATACCTATTATTTTGTTGTTGGTGGTGGTAGTCCCTCTCTCTGTCTCTGTCTCTGTCTCTGTCTCTCTCTCTCTCTCTCTCTCTCTCTCTCTCTCTCTCTCTCTCTCTCTGTGTGTGTGTGTGTGTGTGTGTGTGTGTGTGTGTATTTCTCTTCTTTTGGTTTTACTGGTGTGAGATTATTTATTTCCTGTGTTTTCATGGGTGTAGTTAACTTCCTTGGGATGGAGTTTCCCTCTAGTTTCTCCTGTAGGGCTGCATTTGTGGATACACATTGCTTAAATTTGAATTCATCATGGAATATTTTGTTTTCTCTGTTCATGGTCATTGAATGATTTTGGATATAGTAGGCCGGGCTGGCATATAGAAGTTTTTGGTTTCTTAGAGTCTGCAGGACATCTGTCCAGGCTCTTATGGCTCTTAGAGTCTAGTTTGAGAAGTTGGGTGTAAGCCTAATAGGTCTGCCTTTATATGCTATTTTGGTCTTGCAGCTTTCAATATTTTTTCTTTGTATGCTCAGTGTTTTGATTATTATGTGTTGAGGGGATTTTCTTTTCTGGTCCAATCTCTTTGATAGTCTGTAAGCTTCTTGCACCTTTATAGGCATCTCCTTCATTAGGTTAGGAAAATTATTTCCTATAATTATGTTAAAAAAAGTTTTCTGGGGGCTGGAGAAATGTCTCAGCAGTTAAGACCTCTGGCTGCTCTTCCAGAGGACCTCAGTTCAATTCCCAGCAACCACATGATGGCTCAAAACCATCTATAATGAGACCTGGCACCCTTTTCTGGCCTACAGGCATACATGCAGACAGAACACTATACATAATACATAAATAAATCTTTTAAAATATTTTTATGAGCCGTTGAGCTTGGATTCTTCTTCCTTTTCATTCCTATTATTCTTTTGCTTGTTTTTTTATAGTGTCCCAGATTTCCTGGATGTTTTGTGTCAGGAATATTTTAGATTAGACATTTTCTCTGACTGATGTATTAATTTCTTCTATTATATCTTCTAAGCCTTAGATTCTCTCTTCCATTTCTTGTATTCTGTTGGAGATTCTTGCTTCCCAATCTCCCTTATGTAGATTTTCCATCTCCAAGATCCCTCAGTTTGTGTTTTCTTTATTGTTTCTATTTCCATTTTCAGGTCTTGAACAGTTTTATTCATTTCCTTCACCTGTTTGTTTATTTGTTTGTATTTCCCATTGGCTCTCTTAAAGGGTTTATTTATTACCTACATTTTTTTGTGTGTGTGTGTTTCCCTGGCTTTCTTTGAAAGACTTTTTCATTCACTCTTTAAGGACCTCTGTCATGTTCATAAAGTGGTTTTAAGGTTGTTTCCTTGTGCTTCAGCTGTGTTAAAATATTCAGGGTTTACTGTAGTGGAATAGCTCTGGTGGTGACATATTGCCCTGACTCTTGTTGGTTATGTTCTTATGTTGGCCTCCAGACATCTGGGTTGTGGGTAACTATAAGTTTTAGGGGCCAATTTCTGAGTTTGTCTTTGGTGGATAAGTGTTTTTATCCTTTGATTTCTGTTTGCTTTCTTGTCTTCTGGCCTAAGTGACATGTGTTTCTGGTGACCAGTGAATCTTTCAGTTCAGTAGGTTGCCTCTGCTAGAGTTCTGGTGGACTGAGTGACCTCTGGGGTTCGGGGAACAAGGTGAGGGGCTGTTAGGAGAAGGCTAAAAATGCTCTGAGGATGTCTTGGATGTCTGTGGGCTGGTGGGGGTGGGGACTTACCTGGGATCTGGGCAGCATCCTGGCTTCTGGTAGAACAGGGAGCTTCAGGAGGAGTTGTGGGCCAGGATATAGAGATGAAGAAGGGGGCTGTTCTTCACAGATTTCTCTAAGAAATTTATTCATTTTCCCCTTTAAGGACCCCTGTAGTAGGACAGGCCCATAGGGTCAAGAAAATTGGCTCAAACCAGTTGCAAAGGTATGCACAGAACATACTTCCTTATGAGCCAACCTGGAGTCTGCCTGAGGACCTAGCAACAGGTACTATCAGAGTTCCTGGTCACTGTCAGAGTTCCCTCCCAGCCAATGAGGGACAACCACACAATGCCACCAGATTGAGACACAGCTTGGGTGCTGGGAAGAGGGTATATAAGGTCTTCCTCACTATTGAATAAATGAGTCTGCTGTTTGTCTTCAATTGACTCCTGCTGTCTGTGTCATTGACCTTGGGCCTTCTCATCCCTCTCCCCCATTGGAACTGTTAGGATCCAGCAATATCAGGAGCTGTTAGGATCCAGCAACAGACTCCTATCATATTCATAAAGGCTGTTTTAAGGTCTTTTATTTGTGATTCAAATATGTTGGAATATTCAGGGCCTGCTGTGGTAGGGTTACTGGACTCTAGTGGAGACATATTATCCTGGTTGTCATTGATTGTGTTTGTACATGACATCTAGGCATCTGTATGGTGATATTTTATTTGTGCTGAAATGTGATTTTATTTGTATGTTAATAAATAAAGTTGCCTGGGGGTCAGAGCTAATAGTAAGCCATAGCGGAGCTGGGTTCATGATGCATGCCTTTAATCCCAGCACTTGGTAGGTAGAGCTAGGTAGATCTCTGTGTGGTCAAGGATACAGCCAGCATTGGAGACACATGCCTTTAATCTCAATACCAACCATAGAAGACCTGGAGGTCTGTACAGACAGGCAGTGACGAGGCAGTCATGTGGGTGGATTTATAACCAATGAGAAGGCAGAACAGAAAGTCTATATAAAGACAAACACACTTGTCTGAAGAGGATCGCTGAAGCAGGAAGGGTAAGGCTCTTAGTTCTGACCTCTTGGGCTTTTATCTTTATATTGGCTCTGTGTTTTTTATTTAATAAGACAGTTACTTCTACACATCTGGGTTTGGAAAGATTGTAATTCTAGGTACTGATATCTGGTCTTGTCTTGGTTGGGTGGGTATTTTATTTTTTGGTTTCTGTTGCCTTGTCTCCTTCTTAGAAGAGTGTGGTAGCTTTGCTTTTCCTGGTAGGAAATTCTTCTGGGATCCTTATAGACATGGCCACTACAGGTTCCAGGTAAAATGTATTTCTAGGTATTGGGCACTGACACTTAGGAATGTGGATAGGCTGTGTGGGGTGGGAGGTTGTGCATATGGGTCCACAGGAGGAAGGAAAGCAGAGTGTTCCACCAGCATCAGTTTAGTTACCTGAGATTGGAGGTAAAGAGTGAGGAGAGGCAGCTTCAGGTGGTCTGATAAAGAGCTTGGGATGAGACTAGAGGATTGTGTAAAGAGCTTGGGAATGCGACTAGGAGATTGGACTTGGAGGAGTATAGAGAGAGGTGAAGATCTGCAGTTAACCTACTTGCTTAGCTGGACTGTGTGGCCTATCGGTCCTCAGGGAATACTTGTTGGAGTTGGGTGCTGGGATAAAGCCATGGGTGGAGATAGGGTGGAGGAGAGATGGGCAGCTGCAGCAGGTGGTCTGTTACAAAGCTGAGGATTTGTAGGAGTTGGTTTGGGAAAAGTTGAGGGAGAGAGAAAATCTCCAGTTGGCCTACATTCTTCCCTGGCTGGAGTACCTAAAGTTTATTTTCAAATATGATATGAAATAAGAATGTTATTTTCTGAATTTTCAGGACTCTTTTAAAAACAATCCATTTCCTTTCCACTGACTTGCAAAACTTTTTATGACTACATTTAAAAATGATGTCTAGTTCTTTTGAATTGGGTAAATCAAAAGGCATATAAAATTAATTATATTTTTAAATGTAGTTGGCTCTTTAAAGCCAGGACTTCCTTTATTGTGGTTTTAGATCAATCATGGATCAAAACTGGATTAAACTAGGAAAACAAGTGCCTGTCTAATAACCTTAATCAGACCCTTCCCCTTCTACTTCTTCCTAAATAAATCAGTGTAATAACTGATTATATGGCATTTGCATTGCATTATGTCTTATAATTCATCCAGAAATTATGTAAAGTACATGAGTTTTTTACAATCAAATATATTGCTCTGTATAAGGAAATTGAGTGTCACCACTTGTTGACAACTGTAGAGACATGGTCCTCTAGAACCAATTTCCCACAGTTTTCTACAGATGATGCATTCAACAAATTAATAAAATGTATTAAGATTGTGGCATTTCTAACAGTTTCCCAATGAAATACTATTTGCTTTTGTAGAATTTTTCCCAAGAGTATGTGAATTCAAGAGATTTTTTTTTTTGGTAGTAGTAGGTTTTTTGTGGTTTAACCTGAGTTAATCACCTTTAAAAAGCCAAAATATTCTAAGCATTGTGGCAAAGAAAGAAATGATTGCTGCTTTAAATTGTGTCACTGTTCTATTATTATGATACTGAGACTACAGTGTGTTCCTGTATCAGCTCTTGAATCACCTGTTGCCATGATTCTTTGGCACCGTAATATGTAGACAAATAGAACTCTTAAGGCAGTACCTGTCAGCAAAGTTGCTTATATGAGTCTTTTGAAGTCAATATTTATCTCTTGAAATTAGGTTGATTGGGCCAGGCGGTGGTGGCGCACGCCTTTAATCCCAGCACTCGGGAGGCAGAGCCAGGTAGATCCCTGTGAGTTCAAGGCCAGCCTGGGCTACAGAGTGAGTTCCAGGACAGGCACAAAGCTACACAGAGAAACCCTGTCTCGAAAAATAAAAACAAAACAATAAAAGAAATTAGGTTGATCATGGTCCATGTGTGCACAATTACAAACTCTGGAATCCTTTAACTTAGGCAAGAGGAACAATGATGCACACATGTATGAAGGTACATAGAGAAATGTATAAACACAAGAATCATAAAGCCCTTATTATGTTGCATGCCTTGTTGTGTGCCATTTATTTATTATAGCCCATTTGGTCTTTGTAATAATCTTATAAGGAGAGCATCATTGTTATGAATTTTTGGAAGTTCAGGACACCAACTCAGAACAAATGCTGGTAATTTCCCAAGACCATATTGTTATTAAATGCTGAAGTAAAGGTGTGAAATCATACAACATAACTTTACATTAATTCTGTAAGTAGATTACTGCCTATGTTAAACATGAATGTTTTGAACAGAATGTGAAATCTGTCTTAGATTTGAGCGTTTATAAAATATACAAAGATATCCTGATATTAATTTCAAGATTTCCTTTTGCAACTGTTTTGCACAAATATGCATTGCATACTTTTTAATGCTATGAGTCTTTATGCTTATATTCCATGGGTGTCACTTGTTCTTGCCTGTGTCATTTGTGCCTACTTTTCTGACAGCATCATTCTATTTTTGTTTGAGATAAATTTATTACCCATCATAAAGAGAGCCACAACAAAAACAATTCCCTCTGCTGGCCTCAAATGTGTTTTAATCTAATTTAACAGGACACTTCTCTGGATATTGACTGGAATGATGCAAGATTAAAAATCATCACTGATTCTAATATATGTCACCCTGATTTCACCCATTTCTTCTGCATTCTAGCTCACTGTTGCTACCATATCAGCAATCCTTTGTTTCATGGTCCCTCGGGTTTTCCTTCGATATTTTTGTTTAGCTAATCCATGCCCTTTTGGTCACTGCCTTTATTTGTTCCTGTTGGTCTAAGTGCAATTGTTGCTTGTAAGCAAAAAATGGTCATACTGTACAGATTGTAATGCCTACCTCAAAAGTAGATATTTCCCATTACTCACTGGCTTTAATGGGACAATTTATACGTACAAGCTTTGAAGTAGACCCTTTAACAATTGAAGCTAGATAGAAAACTAGCTTTGAAGGTCATCTCATGAAGGACTCCTTAAGACTGTTCTTAGAGTTCTGCTCAACAAAAAGTATAATAATTTAATGGATGCTATCATAAGCTTTCAGTCAATGCCAACAGTATAAATTCTAAATAATTATCTAACATAGTGACTAAAGGTTGTAATGCAGCACCTTTCCAGGCAGAACATAGTATAGAATAATCTGTGGACCTGAGGGAAAAACTATAACCTGTCTTGTATCTAATGTCCTTGTCCTTCAAAGGCCCAAAAGGAGGACACTAGGAGAGCTAAGACCCAGTGAAGGCAAACAGTGGATAGTATTGACCCAGAAAAATGAGAGATTTGATTTAGATACTCAGGTTGAGAAGTACCAGCCAGTGATTCTAAGTCCTTTAAAAACAATGGTAGACAGAAGGGCAATTATCTATATATTTTAAGGGGTTGCTGATACCCAGGATTGTCTAAAACCCAGAATTCAGTACCAATGATAATGAAGAAAGATAACCTAACTCAGAAGGCCAGTGGTCACAGTAAAATAATCAGGGAGAATAGCCAATAATCATTGGGACAGAAGATAATAAGAACTCCTAGATTTGAGCAACTATAAAATAATAATTTCCCAATGTATCTCTCAGATAAATTTGATGGCTGTATAATCACTGTTGACTGACAAATTGATAACATTGAGAGTAAAAGAAAGATTAGCATAAAAATCAAAAGGAAAATGAGCATATTGTCTTGGCATATTATTTGAAATGAGACACATGAATATCCTAGACAGAAATCCAAGAAAAATAGAAAGACCAAAGACAGCAAGTTATCTGCGAATCAAATGAATACCATTGCCATCACTTCTCCTCTGCCATATTTGAAGCTAGAAAATATTGTAAGTAATGTGAGAAAATATGGGCCCAACCAAGACATCAGTTGCCTGTGAAGTTGAAGGGTATTTGTGAAACTTCAGAGTTACAGAATAATCATCAAGACTTGACAGAAGGGCACCAGGTAAGAAAAAAATAACATCAAAAGCCACAAATCCAAGAACCAAAATCTCATAATGTAAGATGTTGATAAGAAGTAATGATGATTAATAAACTTAGCTTACTGTAAATAGTTGTTGCTAAATGTCTGATACCTTGTAACATGACTTAATAGACCTATGCTGAAATGGAATTTTTGATCCTGAAGATATATGTCTTACATTCTTGGAAATGAAATTTTGAAGCAGTTGAACCTAAATTGTCTATCAACCTCTATTTGTTCTTTCCTTCTTTTCTTTTCTTTTTTCTTTTCTTTTCTTTCTTCCTTCCTTCTTTCCTCTCTCTCTCTCTCTCTCTCTCTCTCTCTCTCTCTCTCTCACTCTCTCTCTCTCTCTCTTTCTTTCTTTCTTTCTTTCTTTCTTTCTTTCTTTCTTTCTTTCTTTCTTTCAGTGAACTGATTTCTCCTCTAATTTTGTTTGGTTGTGATTCGATTTTTTTCATTTTGTTTGAGATTAGCCCTGCTGGACTAATTGATACTTTTGCCAGAGTTATCTGTAAACTCAATGAAATCCTCCTGCTTCAGCCTCCAGAAGTGTCTGATCAACCCCTGGAAGAGACAAGAAAATTGCAAAACTAATAAGTAAAAGAAGGGAGATTATAAAATACTAAGTAAACATGCTGGAGGATAGCTGAGGAGGGGATTCTGGACAACGTATGGCCTCACATGGTGTATGATGAAGTTGAAGAAGCAAGAGGAGACCAACTTAAGAATTAGGTTGACTGATTGTTTGGAAAACAAGAGATGGGTGGAGAGAGCAAAGTGCAAATTCAGACAGAGAGAGGAAAGCTAACTTAAGAATGGATTGCGGAGATGAACATAGGGAGGAAGGGAGGAGCGAGGGAAAGGGCAGAGGATGGAGCCAGGTTGGACAAAACGTACCATGGAAAGAAAGAAGACATCAGAGAGACAGTGGAGCAGCATACAGACTTCAAAGGTGATTTCCCAGTGACCATGATCCACATGCCGTGGCTCCAATCAAACTTGAAATGTCATTTTGTCACTACCAAAAATATCCCTAGAAACTACCAGTGTATCTGACTTTGGCCAACTGTTGTGGATAAAATGTCTGAGTTAGTGTGTCCTTTGTTGTAGTTGTTTGTAGTCACACTGTAGGGTTAAGGAGAGAGTGGATCCACTGCAACCCTTATGTTCAATTCCTCGTTCATTTATCTTATGTTTATTTATTTGTTTGTTTGCTTGTTTGTTTTGCAGAGCAGTACAAACACTGTGAGAGAAGTCTGTTAAGAAGAGACAACATCATTGGGTTTCATTTTGTGTTCTTCCAGTAAGAAAGTGTATAATAGCAGTAAGAGGAAATGGTGAAATTTGGAAACACTGTGTTAAATAAACTGGATTTTTAAAATAATACCTTCACATTTTAAAATTACAGCATATAGGGGTACTAGCCAGCTCTTTAATTTCTAGTGGATATCTGTCTCAAGGCCTGTTGAACCATTAACACACCCTGAAGCCACAAACAAGTGATTCCAGAAGAAAAAAATGAGCAAAATGATTATCATTATCATGGTCCTATCAACAAAAGTAGGGCAGTAATTAAGCAATTGTCCCTCTGTTCCAACTCATATGCTCTAGTTGGCTTTCTGGTACTTGGGCTGATACTCTGCAAATGACATTTCTCCTTTGCCAGCCACCTCCCTGTTAAGTCAACCATTGTTTGACCATCAGAAGGAAGTTTAAAAAAAAAGTCAAGGAAGAATCTGCTCAGTTCTCTTGCTTGCTCTCCTTTCAGCCTCTCTCTACCAATGTCCTTCTCCTTATTTACAAAAATCGTTTGCTACAATTTTCAGCTTCCGTGATTACTGGAACTTGCTTCACTAGTCTAAGGCTCTAGGTTAAACCCCACCACAGAGTCTTTCCACCCTCTTAGAGGTCTGGGTCCTGGCTCTGCTCAGATTGCCCAGGCTGCTCCTTTAGTCTTGAGGATTCCGATGGTCCCAACCATCCCAGGCTTAGGGATGGCAGCTGTGTTTACAGGTCTTCTCTGGCTGCTGGAGTGTCTTTATCTTCACAGCTAAATAGTACCTGGCCTCCAATTTCTTATATAATTTATTCCTGGTAAATTAACTGGCTAGTGTCTACTCCTGAGTAAATGTTGACTAACTGAGACATGCCCAGTGTTTCCTGCAGTGAGTTTTGTAGGAAAGATCTTAAAATTCCTTCTAAATGGACCTCTTTCGGGAGTGGTCTACTCCTGCAGCTGTTGAAAATCAGGCCACTTGTCACCCAGCTGTCCCAGCTCATGTTTCTCTTCTGGGAATCATCACCCTCCCCTAAGCTACTGCACCCACCCCACGTAAGAATTTCAGAAACACAACTGCATGACTTTCTCATGCTTGGGAAGCCACATGACAGGCATTGTCTATCTTTCCCTCAGAACATTTTATAACCCTTTTCCCACAGGTTAGTGCCAAGAATTCTAATAAAAAATAAATCGATCACCTTGTTAAACCACGTGAGGAGATCCTTATGGTCTCCCACGGAGACAAGCATGATATGTGTTCACGCTGTGTGAAGTCTTTCCTGTTTGTATTTTTTCCCCTTCTTCCTGTAAATAAGGCTCTTTAGAAAGAACAACTTCACTTCAAATGGCCTAATAGCATCCTTCTGAGCTGACACATGAGAAGTCCCATCGGCATTAGGATTTCATCCACGTCTTTCTGCTCCTGGTGAAATACTGTTACTAAACAAACCTTCAACCTCCAGTAAGGGCTTGAGTCCACCTGAATGGAAAATGTGAAATATTTCAAACTGGATATCCAAGAAGTCCAATATTCTGCTAAAGAACATCTTCCTACATGATAGGAGCACATTGGAGAGAGATCACCCCATAATGAACTTCCAGTTTTTATATTGTATTTAATGGCATAGAAATTTTTCATCTTAGTTATTTACTTATTCATTTGTGATGACTTTAAAGATCTTGTCTGAATTCTTCTATTATGGAGCAAGAAAAAAATTTATTATGGTATAAAAGAGAGACTGTTCTTATCTTGATAGAAATGAAGAACAAGCCGTCATATTTCTGTGTACTTAATCCTTTGACTTTGAATAAAAGGGATAATTCTTCCTTGATTTTTTTTAGTCTAAAACTATTGTGAAGCACAATAGGGCTGAAGAGGCAGATTGGGAAGGATAGGATGAAGATCTTAGTGAGATTTTTTTTTTCCTCCAGTACAACAAGAACCAATGGAAAATAATGTGTATATATGGATTTCTCCTTAAATTCTCTGAAAATATCCCAAGGGCACATGTGAAATGGAAAGGTATTCATTCCAGAAATTTTGATATAATAAAATCTTAGAAGATTGAGAACAGTTGGTATATATACATATCAGCACCTCCTCCCAATCTCCAGCTCAGGGAAAGGCAATGTCTAGTTTTGGCAGTTGTTGCCCATAACAAGGTTCTCTGTGTCCTTCATATTTCAGCCTAGAAAAGTGATGGATCAGATGCTGGTACCCAGCACTTCACTTCCACATGTAGGTGTTCTCCTCCAGGGGAGAGATGGTATGTCCATGTGATGTATAGAAGTTTTACTTAGTTGTATCAGAGAAGATCTACTAAAAGTAGGCCAAGAATTCTGAACCTTAAATCATTTCTCTGTAAGCTTAGTTTGGGGTCAGAAAAGGTGATTGGAGAAAGTTGGTGAATATTGTTCTTCCTAGTAGAGGTATTATCTTAAGAGGACTGAACACAAACCCTCTTCTAGCTTTGGAGCAGTGGATCAGAAGTTTTATCCACAAGAAATTCCTATCATAAGAACAGAATTTTTTTTAGGAGATTCCCAGAAGAACTGACTTAATTTGAAACAAAAAGTAGGAAATTTGAAATGTAAAGATTGCTTTCAAAGCAATAGATGTTTTATGGTAAGTAATTAAGAAACTGGTATGACTATGCTACCCAAATCAACTGTAGACAAGGTAAAAGTTTAATACAAAGAAATAGAGTCAGCTAGACATACTTCTGGGGCAGGACAAGATATAAAGATTAGCTTTAAATACTACCTCTACCAAGGGCCCCAAATTTAATTGGATTAGTCTATGAAGCAATTTGTTTCCCCAGGCATTGTCAAAACAAAAGAGCAATGAACCAGCAATTAGTGGAGTCAAATTTGGTTTGATAATAATAGACACACACTAGCTAGAAGCTTAATAGTAAGAACTGAGAAAGAGAAGGACAGATAAAAGCCATTGTTGGTACAGGGAGCTGTACACACGCCCAAGGCCAAATCCTCAGAAGAACATCAGAGACTGTGGAAAAGTAGACATCATTGATGTGGTGCAGACAAATAATTAAACAAACTAAATAACAATAGCCCAGGGCAGGAGAAATTATCTAAAATGCCCAGTTTCTATAAGATAAGCAGAGAGACAAGAGAGTGAGATCCAGACATGAGAGCAGAAGTAGACAATGGAAATTGCCTATATAAAGGCTCAGATGTCAGAATCAGAAGATAAAGACTTCAAGGCAACTATTTTTCACACATTTCATAACCTAGAGGAAACAATGCTTAACAGGTAAATGAAGGTAAGATAACTCTGTCTCATCAAATAAATATCAGTACTGAGATAGAAGTTATTAGAAAAAGCCACATCACTATCCTGGTGTGGAAAACACAGTAACTAAATAATTTCCTACAGAAGCTCACCAGCAATGAGAATTTGCAGAAGAAAGAATCAACATACTTGAAGTTACCACAAGAAAGCTCATACAACCCAAAGAAAGAAACGAAGGGAAACTAATAAGGCTTCAGGAAATATGAAACTTTGCTAAACACCTCAACATACTATAAGGGTTAATGAAATGCTGAAGGGCAGAGACAAGGCAAAAATTGCCCCCAAAAAGTCAAAATATTCCAAATTTTGATGCAAAATGTAAATCCACTTGTCCAAGGAGCTCAGCTAACATCTAGTACTGTAAACTTAAGAATGTCGCAGATGTATATGGACTGCCTAGTGTTAAAGACACAGAAAATCTGGAAAGCAGAGAGAATATGTTTATAGTGTACAGGAGAGTGTACGTAAGATTAATGGCTAAGTTTTCACCAAAAGCTTATGGAATTCAGAAGGAATGTGATGACATATTCAAGATTTGTAAAAATGTACTATAAATCATGAATCACCTATCTAGAAAAATCTTTCAAAAATCAAAAAATAAAATCACTCTCACAAATAAAGAAAAACTGATAGAATTTTGGGTATGAATATGCTTACCAAGAGGAGGAGAAGACATTCTTCGGGTTGAAAAGAAGTGTTAGTGCATGCATATGAATGCACACACACACACACACACACACACACACACACACACAATGCACAAATGGACATCCATCAAGTCAGTTGCACAGTTATAACCCAAAACAAAACACGCTTAATTTCCATAACAACTTTGCTTAATGGGATTAAAAATTAATTGTATGACATAAGGTGGGTGTAATTGGACTATTGTTGCTGTAACATATTGAAATGTAATGCAGATGACAACGGCCCAAACAAATAAATGAGAATAAAGTTGTATTAAAATGAAGAAGTTATTAGACAATAACTCAAATCTAGGAACAAATAAGGACAATCAGAAGTAGCATCTAGAAGACAAATATAACAAATTATAAATAAAACTTGTACTCCTTTATAACCTCAACTTTATAAAAAGACAGAAAATGTTATAAAATAATAATTAGTACCATGCATCTTGATGTGTAGCATATATAGACATAATACATACAGTAATACCAGCTCAAAAAGAGGTAAAAACATAATTATACATAAATATCTTCCTATATCCCACTAAAAATAAGGCAGTATATAGATACAGCAGACCGACCTGTGAGGTAAAATTGCAGTCGTAACCCTGAGCAAACATTAGGAAAATAATTCTTAAATATAGTGAAGAAGTGAATGTGGGCTTCCCCAGGCCAATTGACACATCTACAATGCAACCCTTATATCTAAATCTCAGGGAAAATCACAAGAGTGGATGGAAAGATTGTAAGGATGCTTGCTGAGGGATTGTGTCTTCTAGAGATGATGGAAAAGCAGCACGCATGAAATTTCACCAATATGGTTACCTAAACAAGATCTGCAAGTGATACCACCAGTTGACATACCAACATGGATGGGAGAAATTTCACAAGGCCCTGCACCTAGATGAAGAGTCACAAGCAATCAATGTCTGCTGACAGGAGAAGCAGTATTTTTCAAGGGTGAGCCCCCAGATACATTATTCAATCCCACGTGGTCAACCTCGAGCACATGTACACAGGGACTCAGTATGTTGTAGATCAATTGCATCTATATAAATATGCACATGTGTATATGTATATTTGGAACTTTAATAATTAAAGAAGTCATGATTTGAGGAATTGGGGGATGAAAGAAGTTGGGTGGGGAGAAAGGGGAAATGAGATAAAATAGTATTCATGTATGAAATTCTTAAAAGGTAAACATTTTAAGTTTAGAAAGTATATATATTGTGTTGTTGCTTTAGAGAGCATCACATCATGAACAAGAGTACTCACTTGCATTAATAAAACCACAAAGGAAAGAACAGATGTAGTTGCCAAGCAGAGAAATAAAAACAATTAGGAAGCTTCAGTCCCTGTGCCGCCATATGAGCCTTGTTCAGTTGTTTCAGTGGGCCAGCAGTTTGCCCCACTTCCTCTGTGCATATGTCACGGCTGTTAGCTGGGTGTTCTTGTGGGACTTTTAACAGTGAGGGTGTGTGTCTGGCCTTTTGCCTGCTCCTGCGACTCTTTTCTTCCTATTGGGTTGCCTTGTTCAGCCTCGATTCGAGGGTTTTTGCCTTGTCTTATTTTATCTTGTTTTGTCGTGTTTGGTTGTTGTCTCTTGGAGACCTGCTGTTTTCTAAAAAGGAATGGAGTGGAGGTGGATTTGGAGGAGAGGGGAGGTAGGGGTAGCTTGGAGGAATGGAAGGAGGAGAAACTGTGGTTGGGATGTGTTGTATGAAAGAAGAATCTATTTTCGATATTTTAAGAAAAGACAGTTATGAAGGAACGCTGTGTACAACCACATTCCAGTAGAACAAAATGGACACGTTCCTGGAGACACAGAGATTCCTAAGGATTTATATGTGCAAAGACCTATAATATATGAAGAGGTTGGCTAGTAATCTGATTTTTTTCCTACGAAGAAAAGACCAAAGTGTAGGACTGTTAAATTATACAAAATTTTGAATGTTAAGTAAATTCTTTTTTTAAAGTAGAAGGAAGACAGTTAATTCCAAGAAACCCATATTAGACAGACACTCAAGGCACAACAAAGTATAAAAAGGATATAGCAATATCTTATGATTATAGGAAAATATTACCAAACAAAATACCAGAAAAACAAATCCAGGAGAATGTAGAAAATAGTTTGTCATGTAAAAGTGAGATTTTTCCTCAGGAATATGAGTTGAATTTAATGCCCTAAATGAATTAATGTAGTACATCATATCAATAGAATCAAAGTCTAATATATACAGTCATCTTAAAATGAAAAGTAAGTCACTAACAAAAGCCAACACCATCTTATGATGAAAATACTAAAACTACAAGACAGTGTAGATTCCTCAGGTGATAAAAAAGACATCTGCAAAAACAAGAGTGAAGATAGGTAAAGACTGAGAAGTTTCTCCATCACTGGTAACCAAGACAACATCGTCTGGTATTGGTGAAATTATTAAGGCCACTCCACGTAGTTAAAAGGGAGATTTATTTAGTGGCGTAACTTACAAATGAAGGGATAGGTAGGTTGTGGGTTCTGGGAAGACGCAGCGCAGTCCGGCGGTGTTCTCTGGAGAACTCTCCTCGGTCTACCTCTAGCATCCAGGGTCCAGGAACCAAGGGAAGCGGCCCATCCGGATCTCAGGTCTTCAGGGTCCTCTCTTGGCCCCGCCTTGTAAGGCATGACAGTTGCTGAAGCCTCAATGGGAGTTGGAACTTTCAGATCAAAGCTGGAATGGCTACCCACTACAGTCTGGTTCGGCTACTTCCATGTACCATTACTGTGGATGTTCTAGTCAGAGTATTTTTTTAAAAAATGCATGTGTCACTCAGGTTGGAGAGAAAGAATTTTTTTTTCAGATGACCTGATCTGTATCTAGAAAGTCTTCAGACAGTGTTGGGGAGATGGCCCAACTGGTAAAGAGCTTGCCCTACTTGTGAGGATCTGAATTCCATCCTCCACATCCATGTGGCAGTACCTGCCTATTTTCCCAGAACTGGGGAGCTGGAGACGGGGCATCTCTGAAACTTGTGGGCCAGTCAGTCTAGTGGAATCAGTGAAGTCCAGTGAGAGTCTGTCTTAAAATTTGAAATAGAGGACATTTGAGGAAGACACTTGATGGAAGTCAACTCTGGCCTCCACATACAAACACACATTTATATATACACACACACACACACACACACACACACACGAGAGAGAGAGAGAGAGAGAGAGAGAGAGAGAGAGAGAGAAAGAGAGAGAGAGAGAGAGAGAGAGATGAATGAAATAAAAAGAAGAAAATTCTGAGCTATGCAGAAAGAAACCCCATTCTGACTACTAAGCTCAAGAAAGCCACAGTGCACAACTGTATTTATGTATGCTAGCAATGCAAACTAAATCTGAGAATTAAAGAAAGAAACTACAACATCAAAGAGAACAAAACACTATACGTTAGAAGGTTTAATGAAAGAAAATAATGTCCACCCCATTGAGCCTCTTGTTAAACTTGTTCTCAGCCCAGTTACCAGATCACTAGATGCTGACAGTGGTCAGTTCCAGTCCCAGGAAGTGAAAAAAATGTCCCAACCAGTTCATGTCTCATTCTTAATCCTCTGACAAAAGGTTGACAGAAGTGTTTTGGTTCCTATCAGTATATGTTTTAAATAAAATGAAGAAATGCATATTAATCCTCAGAGCATCAGCTCCGGGTATTAACATATCTTAGTAGCTGGGTAGGTTATACTACCAGCTGTCATAGACAAGGAAAATGTCAGAGGCTGAAGAAGGTGCCAAGGAATGACAGAGACCCCTTTCAGCACATGTCCTGTTCATCAGGACTGCCTGTTCCCTGCTTGACAACTGTTCTCCAGTGGCACGAGTCTTCAGTTGGTGAGAAAGAAGGATGTTTACATTTTATTCATACAAATTCCAAGGAAACAGAAGGCAAAGGTCATTAAATAAATGATATCTGGGTATACTGTCATGACCTAATGGACAGGGAGAACTTAAGTTACCATGTTTCAGGCATGGTACTTGACTATTTACCTCAGCTAATATGCTTTTAGTGTAAAACACCATGAAATGCCCTTGTTTACATATTGCTTAATCATTTTTAGTATTTTGTTATTTGTTTTGTTCTTTCAAATTAGGATTTTATATTGTGTGAATGAGGTTAAGGTCAAAGAAAAGAAAAACAACTCTAAATATTTTTTGAAAGATGGGATTTCTAAAACAAGTAATGAAAAGAAAGAGAAGGGAAGAAAGAAGAGAGGGAGGGAGGGAGAGAGAGAGAGAGAGAGAGAGAGAGAGAGAGAGAGAGAGAGAGAGAGAGAGAGAGAAACTAGCAAAAACTTTGGAAATGCTGGCAGTTTGTATTAATCTTATAGAATCTACAGTCACGAAATGCGATGGATTGCATCATCCCAAGAATATGAATTATTTTCTGATGGTTTTGGAGACTGGCTTCTAATGCAAAGTTGGCTACAAGACTGGTTTCTTCTGGAGCCTGTCTCCTTAGCTTGCAGATTGCGAGCATCTCCCTGCATCCTCACATGGTCTTTTGTCCATGCACACGGGTTCCAGTCTTTTTCTATGTGTTCTAATATCTCCCTCTCATAATGACACCAGTCTACACCACAACATAATTGTAACTTAAATAAGCTCTTTAAAGTCCCTTTCTTCATGTGCAGTTTCATAAGGAGCTGTGTTACTGCTTTAACATTTTAACTCAGGGAACTTACAGTTCAGCCTGCAACATTAGAGAAAGCTGCCCACAACCTTGGGAAGATAAGCTGCTGAAGAAATTTTAAGATAGCACTACCAGTGATGTCAGCTGCCAAAGTACCAAAGTGGATGTTCTCCAGAGCTCTGGTCAGCCACTGCAGATCTCACGTCTGCTTTCTGCAGAAGTTCCAGGAGCTGCCTGCCTGCCAGTGTCAGAGCTAACGAGGGCTTAGTCTTCCTTTCATCTTCCATATCTTATGAAAGAGTTTCCTTTCAGAAGAATGTAAACCTAATCTTTACTGGGAATGTACTATCAGACATACTGTTTCCAAACATCAAGCTTGTATGACGTGAGAGACAAATTAGAAAGACTGGTAGGCATTATGTTGCACATCCATTATTTGGAAAATCAGCATCTATGATGGGTTTCTATCTCATAAAGACAGAATTGTGCCTTTACATAACATGATGAGACTACCCTTTGTACACAGAAGTCATATAGTCTATCTCTCAACAACAAATTGATGCTAAGTAGGGCTCCCTCAATCTGTTTCTGGTTGATTTTTTTTCTGATACTCTACATGTTTTAAGCACATGTGTATGCTCGAGTAAAAGCTAATTTTCCATTTTTGGTATGTATTCAGGCTTATGCTATGTAAAAAATAGTCATAAACATTTTGAATGCAAACAAAAATTTTAAAAAACTGCTTGTTTGGGTCACATATCCACACTGTCCTATTTAGGGTTACTATTGCTGTGATGAAAAACCATTACAAAAGCAACCTGGGGAAAAGGGGGTTTATTTGGCTCACACATCTACATTATACATCTACATCACTGTTCATCACTGAAAGAAGTCAGGACAGAAACTCAAGCAAAGCAGGAACCTGGAGGCTGGAGCTGATGCAGAGACCATGGAGGGGTTCTGGGTCCTTCCACATCAATCATTAGTTAAGAAAAGGCTCTACAGGCTTTCCTACAGCTGTATCTTAAGGAGGCATTTTCTCAGTTGAAGCTCCCTCCTCTCAGATGACTGTAGCTTGTGTCAAGTTGACATATAACTAGCCAGCACACACATACATGTGAATCTTTTAAGCTGCTATAATATAATATCATAAACTGGCTGTCTTATAAGCAAAGAAAATGTGTACCCCCATAGTTCTTGATGGCAGGAACTATGGAATCATGATTCCTGCTAAAAAGCTTATGGTTCTTGTGAAGCTGCCTCTTCTCAGTCATCACGTAGCAGAAAAACAGAAAGCGCTCAGGACTCTTTTACAAGAACAATAATGTCATTCCTGAGGATAGGACCACCTCCCAGTGCCTCCACCACCCACCTCTAAGGGTTATGATTTTAATATCCCCTCCCCCCCCACCTAAAACCCCACAATTCTCAGGTACGGGCATCAGGAACAATACTAAGGAGAGACATCTCTAGTTATCTTTTTTATTTAAGGACCTGCACATCGTGTGCTAAGTCTTCAAAAACAGTCTCCTGTTGTTTTAAGCTAACCAGTTGGGTCTAGGTGTTTGAATGGTGTCAATTCCATAAAAAGCTAGACTGAATTCATTTTATGATATAGTTTGTCGATCAGGAAAAATGCTGATATGGAAGCTACATTAACGGATAAAGCTATGTGCGTTCATATATAATGTTAATGGAAAGGTTTTATTCTTAGGAAAATAGACTAGAGATTAAAAGTCTATTTCATAACAAGGAACAAGTGTTGCAAACTCTTTGATAGACAATGTAAAGTGTGGCCAAGCCCCCATCCATGGCTAGCCATTTGACCTGTGAATGAAAGCTTAGAGGGGATTTACACTGGCCTTGGATGCTGGTAGAGAAGTACTCGTCTAATGTCATTGTCTAATCATCCTTGATGAAAGGAAATCTATGCAACTGAGCATAAAGACATTATTTACCCATGTCTCTACAAGACCCAAGTTACCGATTACTGGGAAGAAGGGCTGATGAACATGTAAGCTGTTCAACAAAGGTCCTTGGTGTGAATCACAAACATAGCGATGTCCTGGAGCTATTATAAAAGATCCAGTCACACACACACACACACACACACACACACACACACACACACACACATCTCCCCAAACTTTCATATTACATCTTATTTAAATGAATGCAGGGACATGCAGATTATAATCAAAAGGTTATAACCTATTCTTGGTAAATTCAGTAGATATATGTGGGAACTGGGGTTGAGGATATTTTATTGATTCTAATTGAATAAAAATAATGTGTTGTTTTTTTTTAAATTTGTGTGTTCTATGTGTAATTGTTGAGAACACTATTTTAATTAGAATTCATCGAATATCAGCCTCGATGTAATAATATAATACGCCATTATGTAATAGTACAGTACACTATGATGAAAGACTTGAAGAAAAGTGTCAGCTCAAACTCTGTTCTCTCCAAAGGTTCATCACCTTAACTTAAAGTGAAAGCCAATGACAAGTTATGTATATATTCAAAACAGCTCACAAATATCTCTTCTGTTAATTAACTGTCTACACAAGGCACTTGTTATTCTTTATTGACAAGAACTTGTCTATCTGAAAAAGGTAGGTTTTATCACTGACAAAGTCTAAAATATAAATATTTCATCAAGACAGGTAAAATAACAAGATTTTTCTAGAAACAGAAGTGGCAGATCTCAGATGATATCCCCAAATGTCATTATCCATAGATTGTCATACTCAGACACTTTTATTTATATATGCAGACAGGATATAACATGTAACGGGTTTGAGTGACCAAATGCCCCAGTATTCCATATATTTTGAGGTTCAAAAAAGCAGAAAATAGTTGAGCATTTAAGTGTAGGTGTTTTGAGATATTTGGGAGCTGGCCATAGAAAAACAAAGGACTTTGAAGTGACAGCAATTCAAACAAACTTCAACAAGATAAAAGTTTAGTTTGATAGACGTACTTGTGAGAAAAATTCCTCACAACATACTGCAATCCAGCATGGTAACGGAACTATAATATAGAAAAGGAGAATGTCAAGAGAACTTCCATGGCAGAGGGGGTGAAATGGGTTTGCATGACTAAGCATTGTTTCTCAGTGGTATAAGAAAGCAATAGGTTAAGGTTTCTGTAGCCCAGGAGTTTGTCTTTCTGTGGCTGGCAGATGTTACTTGGTAGTTTTGTGAAGCATACAAATCAGCCACGCTCTACAGGACTAAAGATGCTTTATTGGGCTATTTATAGCAATCATATGTAAAACACTGGATTTTTGTGTTGGCCAGTTTTGAAGCTAATGGTTCTCAGCCTGTGGTGAAGAAGTAAACAACCTACGGACCAATAGACAGAAGCTAGCCCTGCCTCATCAGGTGATAACAGAAGTATCCTGGCCACGAGAAATGACCTGTTTAAAGGGGTACAGCTTCCAGAATTCAGAGCGTGGTAAAATTATGGCCTTTAGTTGCCCTGAGATGAACAAGACCAGCTCTGTAGGGGCATAAGTGAAAATCCGGAGCCATATTGTTGTGACTTTCCATGTTTGTTTGCTACAAGCTTGACTGTTTCAACACAATAAATGTTTGTGTTTGTAATGACATAACGCATATATGACAGTGGTCTCATGTGGTTATTGTAGCAACGTCTATTACCTAGTGAGATGGTGGGCATCAAGAGCCCAGTCATGTAAAGCATTATTCATGTATCCAAGGCAGTACTGATATAATGCACAGCCAATAACACACAAGTCAGGTATACATTATAGTGTGTGTTATAAAATAGTGGTAGTAGATCATTATGTGGTAAGTCTACATTTTTTAGAGTATTCCTGTTGTTTCAGAGTTTACTTCTCATTATACTGTATGAAGTATTTCAAGATTCTTTTGTGCTTGAGCATATGATACTGGAGATCAAACCAGGGCCTTAAGTAGCCTAAGCATGTTCCCAGCCACTGAGTAACATTCTCATATGTTTTTGTTTTGTCTTGTCTTGTTTTTACTTCTCAGTATCTATATCTATTTTTTAAAGTTAGAAGTGTAGCAACAAAATGCCTCTTGATGACATTCTGTTATATCCATAGATCACTGTCTCACTCAGCCCTCAATAGAGAACCTTCCTCCTGCAGTAGGAAAGGAAGAAGTCAAAGTATCATTATTTGCAGATGATGTGATAGAGTACGTAAGTGACTCCAACAATTCTGCCAGGGAACTTCTACAGCTGATAAACACCTTCAGGTAACTAGCTAAATACAAGAGTAACTCAAAAATCCATCAGTCATGCTCCTATATACAAATGACAAATGAACTGAGAAGGAAATCAGAGAAACAACATCCTTCACAACAGCCATAAATAATATAAAATATCTTGGGGTAACTCTAACCAAGTACATGAAAGACTTGTAAAAAAAAAATGTCAAGTCTTTGAAGAAAGAAGTTGAAAGAGATATCACAAGATGGAACAATCTCCCACACTCATGAATTGGTAGAATTACATAGTAAAAATAGCTATCCTACTAAAATCAATCTACATATTCAAAGCAATTTTCATCAAAATTTCAACACAATCCTTTTCAGACATTGAAAGGACAATACTCAACTTCATATGTAAAAACAAACAGTATAGCTGAAATAATCCTGCAAAATATAAGAATATCCAAAGGTATCACCATCCCTGATTTCAAGCTGTACTACAGTGCTACAAATAAAAAACCATATGGCATTAGCATAAAAACAGATCTGTTGATCAATGGAATGGAGTTGAAGACCCAGATGTAAATCTATATAACTATGGACACTTGATTTTTGATAAAGAAGTTAGAAATACAAAATGGAAAAAAGAAAGCATCTTCAACAAATTGTGTTGGTCTAACTGGATATCTGCATATAGTAGAGTGCAAGTAGATCCATATCTATCACACTGCACAAAACTCAAGTTCACTTGGATCAAAGACCTCAACATAAAACAAGATACTCTGAACCTAAGAAGAGAAATGGGGAATAGCCTTGAACTCATTGGCATTGGTGAAATTATTAAGGCCACTCCACATAGTTAAAAGGAAAGTTTATTAGTGGTGCAACTTACAAATGAAGGGATAGGTAGGTCGCAGGGTCTGGGGAAGGTGTATCGCAGTTCAGCGGTGTTCTCTGGAGCTCTGCTTGGTCAACCTCCACCATCCAGGGTTCAGGAACAAGAGAGAGCGGCGTGTCCCTGGGTCTTCAGGGCCCTCCCTTGGCCCCGCCTTGTAGGCGTGATAGTTACTGAAGCCTCAATGGGGGTTGGAACTTCCAGACCAAAGCTGGAATGGCTACCCACTACATCTCCTCCTTTTTGTCTAAATAAGAAGGTTCTAACTTAATACAAGATTATATACAAAGGAATGGTTATCAAATATTGTCCAGGAATAATGAGGGATAATGACCTAGATAAGATGGAACTACAATCAATGCAAACAATATCAAGTAAGAAACACATACTAAAATCCAGAGGAGTCTAGGGCATAGGTAAATGGTATGTTACAAAGATCATTCCAAAAGGTGTCCTATCCTAAAGAACCTGAATCTAATACTTAATATGTTCTATCTAAGAGATTATATATATATACTAAGTTGTAACTATAACTGCTAGTCTTCAATACCGTCAAAGACCTGAGAAGGAATATAATGGTACCTGAGAAATGGTAGATGGATGCAAGTAACTTTCAGGAATCTTGCAAGAGTAGACCAAGACAGCTGGCAGCCTGGACAGTCACTTAATGTTTCTCAGCATTGTTGGTGCATTCAAATTGGCTACAGGCCTAGAGTATCTGGTTGGAACTTCCAGAGCAAAGCTGGAATGGCTACCCACTACACATTGGCACAGGAGACAACTTCATGAACAGAAGATCAATATCAATAGAAGACTAAGAACAACCATTAGTAAATGGGATCTCATGAAACTGAAAAGTTGTTGCAGGATAATGCTGTTGTACACTGGTTTAATAAAACACTGATTGGCCAGTAGCCAAGAAGGAAGTATAGGCAGGGTGAGCAGACTAAAGAAATGCTGGGTAGAGGAAGAGCAGAGTCAGGAGTCACAAGCCAGACACAGAGGAAGCAAGATGTGAAGACAGAACTGAAAAAATGTATCAAGCCACATGGCTAAACATAGATAAGAATTATGGGTTATTTTAAGTGTAAGAGCTAGTCAGTAATATGGCTGAGCTAATGGCAGAGCAGTTATAATCAATATAAGCCTCTGTGTGATTCAGTGCCCCATGTGGGACACAGAAAAACTTCCAACTACAAAGATCTGTAAGGCAATAGGACAAAACAGCAGTCTACAGAATGAGAAAAGATTTTCACCAACTCCACGTCTGATAGAGGGCTAATATCCAAAATGTATAAAGAATTTAAGAAACTAGACATCAACAGACCAAATAATTCAATTAAAAATGGGTACAGATTTAAACAGTGAGTTCTCAACAGAGGAATCTCAAATGACTGAGAAACACTTAAAGAAATGGTCAACATTCTAAGCTATCAGGGAATTGCAAATCAAAACTACTTTAAAATTCCATTTTACATCTGTCAGAATGGCTAAGATCAAAAACTTAAATGACAGCTTATGCTGGTTAGGGTGTAAAACAAGGGGAACACTCTTCCATTGCTGGTGGGAGTGAAAACTTGTACAGCCACTATAGAAATCAATATGAAAGTCCCTCAGAAAATTGGGAATCAATCTACCTCAAGACCCAGTAATACCACTCCTGTGCACATATCCAAAAATGCTCCATCTTACCTTAAGGGCACTTGTTCATCTGTGTTCATAGCAGTTTTGTTCATAATAGCCAGAAACTGTAAACAACCTAGATATCTCTCAACTGAATAATGGATAAAGAAAATGTGGCCCATGTACACAGTGGAGTACTACTCATCCATTAAAAAAAAAATGACATCATGAAATTTGCAGGCAAATGGATGAAACCAGAAAAGATCATCCTGAGTGAGGTAACCCAGACCCAGAAAGACAACATGCTATGTACTCACTTATAAGTGGTCATTAGCTGTTAGATAAAGGATAACCATGCCACAATCCACAGACCCAGAGAAGCTAAGTAACAAGGAGAACTCAATGAGGTTGGGGGGATGCATGGGTCTCCCTGAAAAGGGGAAATAGAATAGATTTTGTTGGTAGACTGGGGCTAGGTGATGATTGGGAACAGAAGGGATCAGGCTGGAGATGGGAGTGTGGAGGGAGAGAGTATGGAGAGAGAAGAATGGAATTGGAGGGCACCTGGAGGATGATGTGAAAATCTAGTGCAGTGGAAGTTTCCTTGAACCTATGAGGGTGACCCTAATGAAGACTCCTAGTAATGGGGGATAGGGAGCCTGAACTGACCATCTTCCATAACCAGGCAAGGTGCCCAGTGGTGGGACTGGGATACCAACCCAACCACAAAACCTTTGACCTATCACCTACCCTGCATGCAAGATGTGCTGGAGCAAAGGTGGCTCAGTGTTTGTGAGAGTGGCCAATCAATGACTGGTCTAACTTGAGGCCCAGGCCACAAGAGGGAGCCCATGCCAGTCACTGCTTGCTTGGATAGACAGGAACCTGAAGCTGGATGGCCCAGATGTAGGGCAGAACCAAACATGACTGGCAAAAAGAAAAAAAAAAATGTCAGTGAAATGATTCCTAATGATATTCTGCTATCCTCATAGATCTGTGCCTGGCCATCAGAGAGGCTTCCTCTGTCAGCTGATGGAAGCAGATGCAGAGACCCACAACCAAACATTAAGCAGAGCTCCAAGAATCCTGCAGAAGAGGGGAAGAAGGTGTAGGAGCTAGAGGAATTGAGAACATGGCCCACAGAATCAACTAAGCAGGGGTTATAGGGACTCTCACACACCAAAGCAACAATCACGGAGACTCTATGGGTCTGAACTAGGTTCTCTGAATATATGTTATGGTTGTGCAGCTTGGTTGTTGGGACTCCCAAGAGTAGGAGTAGGGGCTGTCTCTGACTCTTGCCTGTTCTTTGGACCCTTTTCCTCCTACTGGGTTGCCTTGTCCAGCCTTGATATGAGATTTTTTTCTTAGTCTTATTGCACCTTGTTATACTGTGTTCAGTTGATATTCCTGGGAGGCCTGCCCTTTTCTGAAGAGAACTGGAGAGGCAGTAGATCTTGGGGAGAGAGAATGTGGGGGGGGGGGAGGCTAGGAAGAGTAGAGGGAGGAAAGGATGCAGTCAGGATGCATTGTATAAGAAAATAAATAAAAAAGAAAAAAGAATAAATTAAATAATTTTGGAATTATGGTGTAATGATGAAGCCTCAGAACCTAGAAAATTTCCCAGAAATCAGGTAGAAAACAACTATTATTTTGTGTACACACACATACACAAAGGTACATCTAAGAGAGGAGGGAGAGAGAGAGAGAGAGAGAGAGAGAGAGAGAGAGAGAGAGAGAGAGAGAGAGAGGCACAAGTTAGTTTAAATGAGCCAAAATCATATTCCTGAATAATTAATAAGGATAGGGGATATTTTGACATCAGATTACAGAATAAGAAATTATCAAGTATTTATGCTAATAATAAATAATTGGCGCTATGTTGGGACTGATTTTTTAATGCTTTGTATATCATCCCAGGTATACATTAAAAATAAAGACAAAGCCTAAGAAATTTCTGCTTGCTTGCCAGACTGTACAATTATAGGGTATAAAGCATGGTTCAGAAGTGTGTTGGTTTCTATAGGATCTTTATACAAGAATGTTACTAGATTGCTAAAACATTTAGTGATTGGCGTACAGTCATGAGTTGAGCATTGCAGGCTAAGTGGGACACTCACAGGAAAAGAGAAACTCAACTTCCCCCATCCATATTCCATTTAGTTTTCTGTTATACACAAGAAGTTGTAGGGGGAAACCTGTAACTCTTGGTGTTTCAGTGGATTACATAATCCCTGCCTCCTCTTGGCTGATTTTTACTCTTCACTATCTACAAAGCTTCCACCTTTGACTGCCTAAGGGCAGGATTCTGTCAAAACAAGAAGAGGGAGCACAGGGTGCTATCTGCTGCCAGCTGGAGTGTGTCTGTGCTTGACACTTAGTAGTCTATCCAGAAAATAGATCTCCCGTCTCGAAAATGGGTAAGGTCTGATAAGTTTGAGGACTATGCATATGGAGTGCTTGTTAGAAGTGTGGTTGACAACAATCGAATTACATATGTGCTCAGAACAGATAACAAGGGGAAAAGCTTGGGTGGCCATAACAGCTCACTAAGATTTCAGCATTAATTACTGATAAGGATGTAGGAACAGAGATGCAGATGTACTTCTCTCCTGGCTTCTCCCCAAGGTCACTGATATTATCTCCAGAGATATAGCTGTAGTTAGTTGGGAATTCCCAAGAGACTAGTGTCTATAGTCTATGAAGGGGGATGGATGATAGCAAGGCTGTCTTCCAAGTTTAACTTGCTAGAGCTGTCCATTTTCTTACCTTTGGCAAGTAGTCACTTTCTTGTTTGGGTGTGGAAGTGTAAAGAAAGGTATAATTTGACCTTTGACTCAAGGGGGTCTTTAATTTATTTTTGTAATTACCTTGAGATCATTTGTATGTTGTCTGTGACTGCCTGAGAGTGTGTGCACATGAGTGCAGGTCACTGTGGAAGCCAGAGGCTGGAGTTACAGTTGGTTGTGGACTGTCCAACATGGGGTCTAGAAATGAAACTGTGTGCTCTGGAAGGGAGGAGCATGCTCTTAACTGATGAGCATCTCTCCATGCCCTGAAGAAATTCTTAAAAGGAAACTACTAAGTTCTTTGGTCTAATACCCTCATTCTTTCTGCATGGACATTTATGTGAAAAATTGAAGCTATACATAGAGAAGGATAGAGATTGATTAGCTGAAGGTCACAATAACAGAAATAAGGCTACTTGAAAGAATAAGTGTAGTCCTTTTTAGAATATTTCAGGGCTATATTGTAGGGAAAGGAGTTTTGGAGCACTTCAGAAAATGAGAGCTTGTGGCAAGCTAACAGAGGTTGTGAATTCTAAAATACAAGCTTCTTGAAAGTGTTTCGAGAAACTTATGATGTAAGGTTTTCATACAACTGTATAAATACAATAAGTATGTTTAAATGATCTCCTTGATTAAAATGCCATGAGGCATGCTGTATATGTTAAAGGAGGTCAGTCAGTGTCTAATCCAATAGCTCAATAATGTCATCTTGAAGGTTTTTTAAAATGTAACTTCCTGGTCAGGTGGTGATGGCAGTGGCACACGCCTTTAATCCCAGCACTCACTTGGGAGGCAGAGGCAGGTGGATCTCTGTGAGTTTGAGGCCAGCCTGGTCTACAAAAGGAGTTCCAGTACACTCAGAGCTATACAGAGAAACCCTGTCTTGAAAAACAAACAAATAAAAAGTAACTTTTTAATCGTAACATCCAGAGATCTACAGTTTCCTGAAAACTCCTAACTGTAACTGATTATATTCCTGTGCCTCACATTCATCAAAAATAATTTTCTCTATGTATGTTTTTGTTGTTTCAAGGATGAAAATAAGTCATCAGTAACGACCACCTTAAGGGTCCTATACAACATATAACTGCATGCGATATGGAAAACTTCTAAGTAAAACATGTGGTGGCGTTTGTATTCGTCATGTTTCTGTTGCTGTGATAAAGCACAATGACCAAGGTGACTTATAAAAGGAAGTGTTGAACTGGGATTATGGTTTCATAGGGTTCATGTCCTTGATGGCAGAGTGGAGACGTGGTGGCAGGTGGCTGGAGCTGCAGCAGAGAGCGCTCATCTTTGTCCACAGGCAGAAGAGGAAAACTAACTCAAAACAGCAGGAGTCTTTGCAAATCTCTCTCCAGTGATACACCTCCTCCGAAAAGGCCACACCTCCTGATCTTTGCCAACAGTTCCACCAACTAGGGGCCAAGTACTGAAGCATGTAAGCCCGTGGGCACACCTTCACTCAGACCACCACAATGTTTTAGCCTGTTGCTTGTCCACATCTCCTTGTTGTAATCATCCTGTGTTGTACAGCACTCTTTAATAATGAGTGTACAGAAAAGTCATTACAGACCATATCCCCAATCCCAGGCTGTTCAGTCTTAAAGTAGAAATTGCCATGCCCTGTGTTACTTAATTTTCTGGATAGAATACTGTACTTTGAAAATGTGTCTATGTTTAATCAGTCTTCTCAAAGTATATACTTAGAAGGTTTTTGCCCAATCTGTTCTTCTATTTTACAGAATGAAGATACTTATGAAAATACCACTTGGAGACTTACAGTTGCATGAAGATGTAGTAACATGCCCCCCCCCCCGTCCCAGCACACCTGTGAAATAGCTTCCCCTTGTTGCCTCAAATTCCTCTATATGACTAAGGAAAGAATTATAGAAAGTCCTTGAACTGTTGAAAGAATGTAGGTTTCCAAGGGACCATAAGGACTGAGCAACAGTATGCCTATGAGTCCCCCCATTTCTGTATTGTGCCCTATATATCCTAGACAAGGTACTATGGAGGACCCCATACCCAACCTCCAGGGTTAGTGGAAGCCAAAGTCACAAGAGCAGATGCCAATACCAATGCAGTTCAGCTGTTAAGACACTTGCTAAGGACTTTAAAGTGGCTATCATTGTGATGCTTAATAAGAAAAATTGTCTTAAGCTGGGTGGTGGTGGTGCATGCCTTTAATCTTAGCACTCAGGAGGCAGAGTCAGGTGGATCTCTGTGAGTTCAAGGCCAGCCTGGTCTACAGAGCGAGATCCAGGACAGGCACCAAAACTACACAGAGAAACCCTGTCTTGAAAAATCCTCCCTCCCCCCAAAAAAAGAGAATAAAAGATAAATTGTCTAGAAATAAGAAATAAGCAAGCCCGAGTGGGAGCAGAAATTATTTTAAAACCTCCGAAAATAGGAATAGATTTTCATGCAGTTGTGGGTAAATAAAAAATGAGTTAACATCATGTCACTGGTATTCTGCAGAGGCAAGACAGAGAAGGGGTTCAAATAGTATTTGTGGAATATGAACCAAAACCCCCTTACTTTGGTGGAAGACATAAATCCAAAATTTCAAGGAACAAAACAAGCTGTAAATATCTTTTTATAAAAGAGAAAATCATGACTATATGCATTAGATTATACCTTTAGAAGCCAAAGCCAAAAGTCACCCTGAAACAAGGCAGTGAGAAATGCAGTCTTAAGGCCTCATCTTACTCTCAAGTCATGAAGACCAGAAGGAGAAAGTATTAGAACACTTTTAAGTGAGAAAGAAAAGAATCACTAGCTTTGGGTTCTGTATTTGGCAGAAATGAAGGTGAAAGACAGAACTATGATAATTTGCTTTTGGAAGAGCAAGCTTTAAGGACTGGATAACAGAAATTCTTCAAACAGAAAATAATGAAAGAAGGTTTGAAACTCCAAAAAGTAAATGGGAGTACCAGTCTCCATAAACATAGAAGTGAAGAAGAAAACCCTAATCCAGTGAGTTTCTTAAATCATGAGGCTGAAACAAAAACTTTAGTAATTGAGATGGTGCTATATGTATCAACAAATATTTAAAGCAAATGATTTACAACATGTAGAGAAAATTATCCAAGAATAAATGCATCACTATCAATCACCTTGAACTTTAAAGCATCAACATAAGATATGAAGGTTTTCATTATCATGTTTACTGGTTTTAGAACTACCTAGGAGATTGGTTAGGTACATCTATGTACATGTCTTTGTGATCAGTTCCCAAGAGAATCAATTGATGCAGAAAGACCTACTCTGCGTGTGAGGGGTGGCATTCCATAGGCTGTACCCAGATGAAATACAAGCTGAAGAAGGAAAAAAACCTGGTGGATCATTACTATATCCTTCTCTGCCTCCTGGACGGCCATGATGTAAATTGCTCTGCTCCACTAGTCTCTCCACCATGAAGAACTGAGCCTCTTAAACTGTGAGGCAGACAAATCTTCCCTCTCCTACATTCTTTATGTTTTGGTCACAGAATGAGAACACTAGCTGAAATGCCAGAAGAACTGTAATCTACACAAGTGTACTGCAATATCTCATACAACCACTAAGACTGGGATACAAAGCAACATTCTTTAAAATATTTTATATAAAGCAAGACTGGTTTGTAAAAATGCACCCAATTTACCTACAAAAAGTTAAGAAATGGTGGAAGAATAGGAAAAACACGAAGTAAATAGAAACTAAGAAATTAGAGGTTTAAGTAAAAAATATCAATAATTAGCTTAAATGTATACCTTAAATATATAAAAACTTAAAGAAAAAGATTTACATAATAGTTTAAAAAACACAATAGAGTAATATGCTATCTATAGAAAAAGTGTATTCAAAATATGACATGAACAAAGTGAAACACAAAGAGGAGATGGTTGTTTCTAAAAACAGTAATTTAAAATAAAAATGAAAGTGACTAAAGAGATATGACTTAAAGTAGTCTTCAAGTCAATCAGTCATAAGACCATACCAACTGATGGAGGAAAAGCACCTCACAAAAATTCAATATCCATTCAGAGTGGGGGAAAAATGAGATGCTGAAGATATAGCTCAGCAATTAAGAGCACGTACTGAATTTTTGGAGGATCTGAGTTCAATTCCAGCACCCATACCAGGCAGCTCATAACCACATGTAACTCCAGCTCTAGAGAGATCTGACACTTCTGGCCTCTGCAGGCACCTGCACTTACATGCATATACTCCCTACACCCCCTGCCATGCACACACACAGAATTAAAACTAATAAAAAATAATTGTAAAAATTAAAAACACTCCAGCAAGATACAAGCGGAATGTAACTTCCACAACTTTATAACTTGATACTAATATTATTCATAAAACACAAAATCATCACACTCGGTGGAAAAATGTTGAATGTCTCAGACTGAATGAAAGATCAGCCTGCCAATTATCAGTTTTATTCAATACAGTACTGAAAGAACAAGTCAGTATAAAATGAAATGGCAAAGGATTGGAAAGGAAGGAATGAAATTAACCCTTTTTTGTGAATGATGTGATTTTTGACATAGAAAATTTCAAGTCTCAAAAAAAAAAAAGAAAAAGAAAAAGCATAAGAGAGGGGAAAGTGTGAAGATGAAAGAGCAACACTAAATATCTCGATTTTTGTATATTGAAAAGAAGCATGCGGAACCCAAACCTTGAAACATGATAGCATGTGCAATAATGTCACCAAAGCAAAATAGTTAGACTGTTGTGTTTAAGATCTGTATGGTAACAATGGCAAAAAATATGATTAAACGTTCTTAAAGTTTTTAAAATATGTTTCATGAACTGAGAGGCTAATAGAATCAAGACCATAATCTTCTCTAATAACTTTAATGTTTATTTGTCAAAATTTCAGAAAATATTTTTAGAAATAGACTTTATCTACATAAGTAAATGGAATATGAGCCTACCTAAAACAATCTAGAAAACAATGGAGAATGAGAGGACAAATAGTATTCAGTTTTACAGTTTGCTATTTAGCAACAAAAATCTAGACAATGTGATATTAGTAGAGTAATAGACATGTAGACCTAAGCATGTGGAAAGGAACAGACTAGGGAAATGTAGCAATATGAGATTTTTTTTCCTAAAAGATTTTGAAAAAGATGCAAAATAATAATTATTTAAGAGTGAGAATAGTTTTTTCAAACAATTGTACTTAAGTAGTCAATGAAATGTAAGCACCCCAGAGGAGATACTTGATATAAATTTTATACCAGATAAAATTAACTCAAAGTGAATTATGATATAATACAGAATAGAAATCCATCAAACTTTCAGGAAACTAATAGAAAAAATGAGATTAAAAAATGGGCAAAGAAATATTGGATTTAGTCTCAAATACACAGGATTTGAAAGGAACATTTAAAATTTTGATCTCTTCAAAATTTTAACTTTATGTAGGACTCTGGTATAGGAATAAAAACACAAGGTACAAGCTTGTGGGGAATAATTTTGTGAATACTACAACAGCAATCTTATGGAGCAAAACGGAAAAGCATTCCCAAAACTCAGGAGTAAATATAAAAGCAATATATTGGTAACTTTTGTGCAGCTTTGGCAAAAACAACGGAGAACTTACAATAGGAAAGATGTCTGTGGCTTGTGTTTTCAGAAAGTTCAGTCTACGGTTGGACCCTATGTGTGGAGCAGAGAGAGCGTCATGGTAGGTGGGGTGCGCAGGAAGAGGCAGTTCACCAAATGGTGAACAGGAGAAAGAAAAGGGTGTGGGACCTACCTGGGTGAAATCTTCAAAACTACAGCTCAGTGACCCATTTCCAGCTAGTGAGACCTCCTAACGTTCCCAGAGCCTTCAAGCACAGAGCTTGGACGGTGTCAGCGGCTAGGTGACGACAGGGCGAGCTTGAGGATGGGGGTTTGGGATTATCAGCGCCTGCACCAGGAAAACCTGGAGTGGAAGCACACGTGTGTAACTCCAACACTGCAGGAGCAGAGATAGGTGGGTCCTAGGGGCTTGCTGGCCAGTGAGTTCCCGGTTCAGTAAACTGAAACTCTGTCTCAGAAAACTGAGTGGAACGTAAGAGAGGAAGACCCCTGACGGCAACTTCTGGTCCCCACAGGCACAAGCACAGACCAGTGCACAAGCACATATATGTTATAACACACACACACACACACACACACACACACACACACACACACACACACGCCAAGACCTAGAACTCTCCAGAATAATTCTGTCATCTGGGAACACGCATTCAACAAATGAGCATGTGAGGGACAATTCACATGCAAATGAACTGGCATCCAAGGGTTCATAGCCATCTCAAAGTGGGTTTAATCTATCTCCAAAATTCAAGATGCAAAGAACTCCACCACTACTCAAAAGTTTAAGTCCAAAAGTTCCTTTAAGACTCAAAGCACGCCGGGCGGTGGTGGCGCATGCCTTTAATCCCAGCACTCGGGAGGCAGAGGCAGGTGGATCTCTGTGAGTTCGAGGCCAGCCAGCCTGGTCTACAGAGCAAGTTCCAGGACAGGCTCCAAAGCTACACAGAGAAACCCTGTCTCAAAAAAAAAAAAAAAAAAAAAAAAAAACACCTCAAAGCACACTTAGCTATAAGTAACTGTTTAACAAAAAACTAAAGACTTCCTTGAGCTGGTGCCCACCTAGAGTCTTCACAACTCAGTGCTAGTGTCTTTGGTCTAGAAAGGTACTCTGCACATTACCAAAGGAGAAATGTAAACAGGAACCCAGGAACCCTTTGATCTAAAATGATGTCTTGCATGAAAGATATACTTGTACAATGGTGGCACAAAGTTTGTGGGAGTAATTAACTAATATCTGATTTGACTGAAGGCCCACTCGTTGACTCAATATAGCCTTGGTGACCAAGAACCTAAGACTAGATAGCCCAGAGAACCGGGATAAAACTAAATACTACCGTTGTAAGCAAAACAAAATAAAACAAAAGTTGTACTATGATGACTCCTCATGACTTTCTGCTATACTCGTAGATCAGTCTCTTACTCAGTCATCATCAGAGAAGCAGATGGGAACAAGTATGTCTAGGACCCACAGTCAGATGTCGTGCAGAGAGTGAAAGGTCTTAGAACACTCAGCCCTAAATGGGGTGTCTCCATCGAATTCTTTCCCTCGGGGCTCAGGGAACCCCTTGGAAGAGGAGGAGTAAAGATTGTAAAAGCTAGTGGGGTCTAGGACACCAAGAAAATAAATCCCTCTAAATCAACATTATTGATGTACATATGAACTAACAGAGACTGAAGCAACATGCCACAAGGCTTGCACAGGTCTGTCTGTAACCGGAGATTTTGTTGTTGTTGTTGTTGTTGTTTGTTTTTGTTTTGTTTTGTTGTGTGTGTGTGTGTGTGTGTGTGTGCGTGTGCGTGTGCGTGTGCACGTGCCCTGGCCCACAACCACTTCCAAATAAGCATTCAGAGGCTTATATTAATTATAAATGTTTGGCCAGTACCTCAGGCTTATTACTAGCCAGCTCTTACATTTAAATTAACCCATTTCTAATCATCTATTTGTTGCCACGTGGTCCATGGCTTATTGGTTCTCTGGCATCTTGTTCCTTGAGCAGCTGGCTATCATCTCTTGACTCTGTCCTTCTTCATTGCCATCTTCAGTGTGAATATACCACTGCTGGGCTATTGGCCAAAACAGCTTATTTATTTATGAGAGCAATGAGAGCAACACATATTCACAGACTACAAAAAGACTATCCCACAGCACAGGTCTGCACCAGATGGGGTCCTAGAGCTTAAAGGAGAAGTGGACACATGCCCCATCCCTAATCAAGAAGCAATCTCCAATTGATAACCATATGCAAATGAAAATATATTTTCCTCCAAGGGAGTCTCACTGGCTAAGCTATCTTAAGGGTTGTCTGAATGCACATAAGGAGGTAGCCAACAGCAAATGAACTCAACAGCATCTTTGGAGGTTGTCTCATAATGTCACGTCAGGGCTCTTTATATGTGTGTGTGTTTATGTGTGTATGTGTGCAGGTCCTTTGTACACATGACTTCCAGTTTAGTGCATTTATGGGATTCCTGAGTGTGTGAATGAGTGGGTCTCTTTCTCTTGTGCTTTCTCTTGAGCTCTTTTCCTTCTGTTGGTTTGTTTTGTCCAATTCCAATATGTTAGTCTTTGTTTCATCTTATTGTGTTTTATTTATTACATTTTATTATCATCTCACAGAAGCCTGTTGGTTCCTTATGAGAGACAGAAAGGGGGTAGGTCAGAATGGGAGAAGAGGCCAGGAGGAACTGGGAGGAGTAGAGGGAGGGGAAACTGTAATCAGGATACATTACGTGAGGGAGACAAAACTACTTTCAATATACAATGTCTGAACATTCCATTCCAGGATGTAGGAAGCAGGCATAGAAAACAAACAACCACATTTGCAATCCAACAGTGGAAACATTCAGTCTTTTAGCTCTGTGACCAGCACCTGGGGCACAGTGTGGCTATGTGATATGAATTCCATAGGGTTTGGACATCTCTGTCCCCTGCATTGCCATTTGCAGCCCACATAGTCTTCCTGGATCCACTTACTACCTGTTGTGCTCCTTGGCAGATGGCCTAGATTCCTCGTACCCCCAGGATCATCCATGCTTCTTTGGGTTCACTCTCACAGCTTTATATATAGCTCCTCCTGTTAGGAGCTACTTGGTCCAGGTCTGATTTCGTGTGCCTTCCTTTGAAATCTATGTGGAAGCATCTATGACTATGGAAGTCCTGCATACACCAAAAGTCAGCATTATGAGGATGATGCCAACGTATTCCACTAAACAGAGCCAAACACCCCTCAGATTATGGCTGTAGTGACCTCTGAATTCCCGGATGACTGGGTAGAGTGACATGAATCATGGGGAAACAATTTTCCTGGTCTGTCCTTTGTTATGAATATGCCCCAGGGGTTCTCTCTTCTCATGGGAAAGTTTACTCTTTTATATCATTCAGCCTGCAATTCACATGGTCTATCCAGTTCCTGAGACGACCTCCAAGATGACCAACCTTTCCATCATTCTGAGTAAGCAGTACATGTAATTTTAAGGTGCCTCCGTTTCTGCTACTGTAACACTCCTTTTCTAGACAAGCTACACTTTTTCCAAACATATTTCTACTCTGCTTTTCCTCTGAGTTCTCTTTGTAAACCAGACTAAAAGCAACCAGTAATATCCATGCCAAAGCCTGCAAGCTAAATTTTGACATTTCCTCTATCAAATTGACTTTCTCTCTTTCTCTCTCTCTCTCTCTCTCTCTCTCTCTCTCTCTCTCTCTCTCTCTCTCTCTCTCTCTCTCAGACACACACACACACACACACACACACACACACAAACACACACACATAACACACCTCTCTCTTAGAGAAAAGGTTGTGCTATGGAACTCAGGTGTATCTAGAATATGCATATAGCCTAAGTTTCATTTTTCAGTTCTACTGCTTCTACTGCCTGGTCTAAACTCATAAGCATGACACACCATACCTTGCTAGTAGTTAATTTTAAATCCACCCTCAGTCAAAATCGGTACATGGTCAAAATATAGAAAAATTCCTTCCAGGATGTAACACAAATGGCCTCTAGTTCGGTTTCCAATACAGTCTCTGTTGCCCTCTGAACCCTCGTGAGCCTGGCCTTCACCATCCACACTCCTATAGGGATGCTAGTCTTCTGAACTTCCACCAAAAATTGCCCACAAGGTGCTGCCACACTCTTTTAGAACTTCTGTAGTTTGCTTTGCAAGTTCTTCCAGTTCCTCCGGCAGGTCTGTTCCAAAGGACTGGGAACCAGGTAAACCCTTCAGAGAAATGGAGCAGTGGCCTAGGTCTTGCAGTTAGGCTCCACTCCCTAAATTTTCCAGAATACATGGTCCTGTACTGTATATTTCATATTCAAATCGTAATACAAGCTGTGTTAGGGAAATTTCAAAAAGCACAAGTGGCCATTGTCACTGATGTAGATAAGCAAAAGTCATTCAGAACCATTAACTATTAAGTAAATGCAAATTAAAACATAAGATATATTGGTGTACACTTTTAAGAATTGTTAAAATAAAAACTATAATGATACATGCTAGTGATGACATGAAGCAACAAGATCACTCATTTGTGCCTGGAGGGAAGGAATCACTTGAAATGCCCAAGGTTCGTATTTGTACAATATTTCCAGTCAAACATCATTTTATTATGAGAGAAAAGTTTGTCTCTTCTCCATCTAATGATCTCATTAATTCACATTTTTGAATATCAATGAAACATTTCCAAAATCTATAAATTTCCCCGTTTCTAAGATATCACAAAGAAAGAATATACATCCTCTCCAGAGTTAATCTCCCCAGCAATGCTGGATCCCAACACTTCCTGTCTCCTTAGGAGCTTCACTCTATCAATTATCCACTATCTCTCGGTAGTTTTAATTTCTTTTCTCTAATAGCTTTTAACCTACAACCTACCCGTTTGCTGAAACCTTCCCGTAAATTGTGTTCTATCCTCCAGCTGCTTACTCTCTCCTTCTGCTTACAGGCAAGCCATGTAAGACTATGATCTACTTTTCCTCTCCATGTCCCTTCTGTGTGGTAACACTGTAACCCACAAACGTCTGCTTTTTGCCTTCCAACACTCCCCTGAAACTGTTACGGCTAAGGTCGCCTATAATCTCTTAGTTGCTAAATTCAACTCTTCATTCTTATCTTTCTTAACTTCTAACCCTTACTGAACAGCAGAATTTGACCCACTGACCACAGTCTTTTTCTTTGCGTTCTCTTTCCTTGGCATTTGTTATTCCTGCTCCTTCTCCTCTTTTTTTTAAAAATTATTTTTTAAACCTATTTGTCCCATTCTTTCTCAGTTTTCATCAAAAGCATCAGTTCTTTTCCTTCCCATAAAGGAAAATATTTTCCAATTATTTATGATAGAATTTTCTTGCCCTTTAGATTGACTTTCTCATCTTATCTACTCCTTCATACTATGTTCTCACTTCTGCTGGGAGTTCTCAAACACGTCTTTCCAGACCAGATGTCTCTTGCAGCTTATACCCATGAGGCATTTTGGTGTTCCTTCCAGATCTTAATCTCAAATTCTCACGTTAAATCTGTCACCTCCCAAGCTGCTCTTCTGTCATATTCCATACTCTATCACTCAATATTGCATTCCTTCCCAGTATCTTAGAAATAACATGATTTCTTTCTTCTTACCTTTGGATCCTGTTGCTTGCTATACATTTCTTGATCGTTTCAGGCCTCCTCCTTTGATTTCCAACATTAATCTTTCATGGGAGCCACCAAGTCCGTCCCTATTTCCTTTCTTCTCTGTTAGTTTATTTCCATTTCTTTGATGTTCATATACTACAATGGCTTTAGTGTTGTTTCTCAAAAATGGACTCCAACCCTGTTGTTCTTTTGCTTTGAATCCTTAAATCCTATTTTTTAAACATAAAATCCAAGCCACTTAAAAAATAATACCAAAATCTTTGTGACCCTATTCTTACTTTTTGTATCAGTTGGGAACACTTTGCAAGTAAAATAAAGTCAATTCACAAGGATAAAACACAGAGATTTATTTTATTCACATAGCAATTTAAAGAGAGATAATGCATAATCTCCCCAAAGCTGCCATGTTTTTATCATTGCTGTGAAATACTTGACAAGAGCAAATATGGAAAGAATGGTTAACTTTGGCTAACAGCTTGAAGATACCGCCCATTATAACAGAGAAGGCAAGGTGGCAGGAATGTGAGGATATTGGTCATACTATGTCTACTGTCAGGAGGCAGAGAGTGGGAAGAGTAGAAAGTGGGGACAGGGATTGGATACCAAACCTCAACTCCTGCTCCCCAGCAACCTATTTTCCCCAGAGAGGATCTACATCATAAAAATTCCACAGTTTTTAAAAACATCTCCTCAAGTTGGAGACTTAATATTCAGCCACATGAGCTTCTGGGAGATGTTTCATGTTCAACTTACAGCAGATATCATGGGGAATCCCATAACTTAGGAAACTAGTGCAGGGGAATCGCAAGTTTGAAGACAACCTGGGCTATACGGTGAAGATGTCCATCACTGAAAGAAAAAAGAAAAAGAATTCCACTCCCTAGTCGCAGTGTTTTCTCGTTCTTCTCTATCTACAGTCTGCTGGCATTCCACCTGAGGGTTTCAGCAATTACATCAGCACCAAAGGCTAAAATAAAACACGCAGAAAATGGGTAGCTACACCTGAACATTCTGTCAGGAAACACAAATTGCTTGCTAAGAGCATTGCCAATGTTCTCACTATTACTGAGTTATATGCTTCCTAGTTGAAATAAATTCTGAGAAAATCACTTTAGCTTTTCCAAACACATGGAGCAAGCAGTCAGGGAAGAAAATAACTGGAAACTGGTGAGGCAACCAATTCCTTCCTAGTTAAGTAATCTCCTAGCACTCCCTTGTTCTTGCACATACCCAACCCACTAACCTTGTTTTCTGGAACCCTTGGCACTTTTTACTCTCTGCCTAGAGTGCCCTCCCCCATCTTTTCTGACCTCTACCTGGCTATCTCCTGTTTATCTTACCCATTTTCCTACAGTACAAGGGTTTCCTGGCGTTTCCTATCAGATTAAGTCTCTAATAATCTCTGGTAACACCACTGTAATTTCTTTTACTGTTTTGATCATATAGCTGGTTCTTTCTCCCTAGGATAGTTTTCCTTAAAGTTATCTTCAAGGCTTATTGCTTTTATATTGTGTTAAAATGTCTCTCTCAACAAGCTTGTGACTTTAGGGTTTTAAGTATACACTGAATGATATTTATTATATTCAAAATAGTCACTACTATTTTCCAAGTATTTTTACCCTAAAACACAGTAACTCCCTTTTATTTGCCTTCAAGCCCCTGATAATCTTTAATCTACTTTCTGCTTCTGGAATAAAAAACATATTCCTTAACATGTGTCATGTTTTATTTAACATGATATTTTCAAAGTTCATCCATGTTATATTGTATGTTGGATTTACTTTTATCACTGAGTATTTTGAGCCTTAGAGCCAAAGAAGGAAGAAATTATTTGGAAACTTGTTAGACACTTTGTTTTACTCAGACCTCACTATTATTTCCTTTGCTAAATTTTCTTATGTTTAAGTCTTAGCACAAAACATACAGATCACCTAGGTACTCACTAATGTCTGTTGAATTAATGAATTCCAACTTGCTTATTTTGACAAAAAATGTGAAATATTAACTTTAAATAAAAAAGTAACATTGAACTATTAAAGCACGAAAATAAGGCGTGAATGTCTTTATACAGAAAACTTGAAATATGAAACTTTAAGAAAACAAAAAACTCAATTATAAATGATTTTATTATTTTGAATTGAATAGAGAGTTCTCAAAACATATAGTAACAATGACTAATGAACACTATAAATAAGCTTCTTTTGCCCCAGATACATATCTCTATATGTATATGGTATTTTTATTTTGTGGATTTATTCCACTTTGATGGGAATGTAAATAACTGAAGACACTATGGAAAAGAGTATTGAGTTTCTTCAAAATCTTAAAAAAGACACCACCAATAGATGTGTTAACACAGAAGGGGAAAGTCTCATGGGGCCCTCTTCTAGACAAAGAACTAGGCCACTAAGAAATGCTGAGAATGGGAGAATTGGTCTTCCTCAGGGATAAGATTCTTAATTAATTATCCAATATCAAGTAGTCAACCCTGAAATCATGAATCATACACATATAAGCCACACTAAATGGGCACTGTAGGAGTTATATATTTCATATATATAATCTATATGTATCATATATAACATCTATATGTATCATATATATCATATATATGGCTATATATTTCATATATATATATAGAAAATATATAAAAGAGCCCAAGATTTGAAGAGTGAAGGTGACATGATCATTCTTGATAATAAAAAACACTATAATTCTAAATATATTTAATATGTTTAAATTTTCTTTTGCTCTCTTCATCATAAAATTCTATCTTGACTTCATGCTGATTAGTAAGGAAAGAAATGAAAGTGACACATTTGCATAATGCATCACACTAATATAATTTGTTCTTCCTGAGGAATTGTTAAGAGACTCAATTAAGAAGGCTCCTATTAGAGGACCAGCAAACAGGATCCGACAATAGAACTTCAAGCTATGATGAACAGTAGACTGGGTATTCAAATAGATTTCTTCTTTCTTTGGGCCAAAGGTTAAGAGGGAATGACTGTGGATAAATATTTGGACATTTATTTTAAACATTGATTCCATAAGAGCTGAAGTTATCAGTCAGTGTTCAAGTAACCGTCTACCATGGTTGTTATTTCTCTTCTTAGTCAGGTTCAATACTGTCATCCTTAGTGTCCTCTTCTATTCATCTAGTTATCCGATATCCTAATTATTTTAATAACAGCTCTTTAACATACACGTTTTTTGACATTTTTCAATTCATACCTGACTCACTAAAGAGACTCTCAATGAATTTCCTGTACACCATCGACCTACCTGAGCTTTGTCACTTTGGCACTCAACCCAAGACCGTGCTTTCTACTTGTGTGATTACAAATATAACCAATACACATCACCCTGCTTTATCTCATGCCATCAACTAAATTTTATTATTTTTTCCATGACATAAATCCTCACAGCAGTCATTCTCTGTATCTTTTGCTAGCATGGAGTTTCTTCCAAAGCTGTTAACCATTTATTATCAAAATCCCAGATGATGGCAACAGAATATTTGCCTTCATCTTCTCTGGAATCTATATTTTGATCATTTGATGAGGCTGTAAAGAGAAAAAATGGAAGTCTGTGGATCACTTAGCATACGACAGTGGTGTACTATATCTCAAAGAAACATGAGAATATGTTTTCTTTAACATATCCAGTCATTATTCAATTGCAATATGAAATATAAGCCAAACCATTTATAAAATATGGAAGAATTAAAAATAAAATAAAAAGTTCCCCTTGGTGTTAAGATGTAAGTTCATTAAAATGGCTATTCATGGTTTCCTTATTTATTTGTAACTAAACTGGTCTCTGAAGGCCCACCTCCCCACAGATTAATCAGAAATAAAATCATCAACAAATTGCACTGACTAGTTTAAACAACCACTTTAAATTATATGTGCTGTTTCACTGTATAAGAACATACAGGCTCATAAATGATGATAAGAACATGTGGCTAGATAAGTCATGGGCCCTAAGGGAAGACCTCCTATTATTCTACTAAACAGATAGAGCCATAAAATGACGCCTAATGACTTAGTGCTATATTCCATAGATCAATGCATTGCTCAGCTTTCCTCAGAGAAGCTTGTTGCAGTAATAGCCATTAATACAGAGACCTCCAACTGTTCAACTTGCAGAGAATAAGAGACTTCAGAATACGTAACCCTAAATGGGATGTCCTTATCAGAAAGGGGTGTCTGCAGAAGAGGAGGCAGAAAGATTTGTAAGAGGTGGAGATGAAGGATGCCTTCCATGAAGTGCAAGGGAGTAGATTCATGTATGAACTGACAGAGACTGTGACACAGGACCAGCACAAACTCAGGCCAAAACAAACAAACAAGACCAATGAAGGAGAGGAGGCAGGTACAAAGTTCTTGACCTTTGGTGGCTGGTGGGAGAGAGTCAGTTTTCCTTAATGGTGTGATCCTAGGTATTTTGGACACACTCCAGGTCAGATCCCCATGCCAGGAAGTTGTCAACTTACACAAACTTAACTCATTGGGAGGCAGAGAGGAAGGGAGGGAGAGGGGAGGGGGAGAGGGAGAGAGAGAAGTTGGGTGTGTAGGGAGGTGGCAGATTTAGGAGGGGTGAAAGAGGGGGATGAATATAATCAAAAGACAGTGTGTGAAATTCATTGCATCAAAGAATAAAGAATCTCTCAGATAACATCCTTTTGCTGCTTTTCTCCCTAATATGATGTCTTGAGTCTCTGATGGAACCTGTGACCTGGCCACTTCGTAAATCTTGGCCTTGATTGTCTTCCTAGATGACTGAAGTTTCCCAGTTCTGAGTGACAACAGTATAGACCTCTCTAGAATGCAACTGAGATCGCATTGGCTCCAGCTGCTCAACTTTGTTAGTCAGAGGCTCTAATCCCAACTCCACTCTCTTATCTGGAAAGATGACTCATAGCTAATTCTGGAAACAAGCCTGGGGATGACGAGGTCAGCATTTCAGGGTCTCTCTCCCAGCCAAATCATAATCAACTTGATATAATGCAGCCTTTAAAGGGTCCTCCTCTTAGACTCTCAACTAAGAAACAAGATTTTGGAATGAGTGCTCATTGTACCTTAAAGCATTTCTCAGACTTTTGTATACAAGGCTGAAAAGGTAAGATCAATTATACTTATTAATTAAGTTTATTTGTATTTTCTTTTACCTTCTTCTTACTTCCACTGAGCTCAAAGTTTGAAGAGATAGATCTTTCTTTACTTATCCACTTTTTCCAAATTAAAACTAAGCTGTAATGGTGGCCAGCAGTATCTCCTCTTGTTGGCGAACTCTTATGCACATGAGCCATGCAGCCTTGACTGCTAGTGATAACAAAAGAAATAAATCCAGGGAGTTGCTTTTCTGGATAATAATCATCCTTCCCTCTTAATTCTATTCTTACTTTCAAAAGCTGGATTCATCTTGTTTCCATCTCTCTTTGAATGCCTCATAAGACATTTCCAACATTTCATCCCAGCCACAATCCTAGACATGGCTGCCTTTGGCCAAGAGAATGAAGGTCATGTACCTAGAAAGTGGAGAGTGGGGGGAAATCACATTAAAATTTAAAACTATTATCCTTGGAGGAAGGATTTAAGCATGCAGTATATAATTTCCTACTCAAACTTTTAAGATTGAAATTTCCCATATTGTACTTAACTCTAAAAACAGTCTTCTATTTCATGCCCATTATTTAAAACCATCTTCTCTCTCAAATCCTTCCTTAAAATTTGTCTGAAACCTTTTTTTTTAAAGGGAGCCTGAAGGTCTTTTCTTGAAGACAAGAAAGGAGGCTGAATTTAAATAAAGGACATAATAAGATACACCAAGCATATGGGGAGAAAAAATTAATAAGCTCACCTCTTTCAAGTAGCTTCCTCCACCAGGTTTTTACATTTTAACTCCTTGTTTTATTGTTATCTCTAGAAGAGAAATATTCATGGATTTTTAATGCTTTCCATTTTGAAATGCGTCAAATTCATTTCGGCCTCTTCTAATAATAGTTAATTTAAAATAAAATACCAGTAAGTGTCACATTGAATTTCCTCCTTACTCAAGTGGAGATGATAATGCATTTCTAAGACCTCAAGAAATCTGTGAGGACAAAATGGATAAGGTTTTAGGATGATTTAAGCTTATTAGGGAAACAATATGGAGTAAAATAATTCACATCTCTTCAAAGTCCATACTTTCCCAGACCACTTTCTAATTTACTCTATTTGGAGGCACTTGGGGTCTATTCTGTGTCCACAGATATTTCATATGAATTTGTAAAATGAACAAAGTAGTTTAGGTGGTAAATAGATTTATTAAATAGTTACTACCATGACAGCAGAAAATATAGCAAACAAGTACAAAATTAAAGACTGCATGGTTTTTGAATTATTAATTTTATTGCTGACAAAATTATGTTTGTGTAGAAATGTAATTTGTGATATTTGGATTTGTTCTTTTAATTTTTAATAGATGTTTTTGTTCAGAAATAAATGTCTATACCAGTTATGTAGCTTATGGCAAAAATTTTAAGTAAGTCCCATGTTATCACAGCAGGTTGTGCTGCCTCTCAAGGTTACTAATTTTAGGCCATACAAAGGCAAGGATGATTTTCAATTTCAAGTTTGCTAAATCAGTGGTACTGTATATGAATTACATCTTGCTTTTTTGTAATAGAGAAGTGTGAACAGTTTGCCTAATGTATTTTGTGATACCCTTATTATGCTGTATCCCAGGGCATTTTAAATAACTTAAAAACAGATAATGTTCTTTCAGCATCTTAACAACTTTGGGAACATCATGGTCTTTCTACAGAATGATAGAAGATGCCACATGGCAAGGGGTGTGAGTGTCCTGTTATTTACAGCAGATTCATAAGTTAGATTCTAAAAAAATTTACATAAGTATGTAAAAATACGTATGTATATGTCATGAAAGTTTGATTTTCTTCTTGTTTGTGATGTATTTGACATATAGTTTAGATGGAAATTAAAGAAGAGAGTGTTGACTTGCCATGTCCCTGGCCCCCTGGTATTAGAGAAACACCATATTAAAACCTGCTCCTTTTTCCATGATTTGTGATTCTTTCAGACCAAACAATGTACTGGCAGTCACCAATCTGGTATCATGCTTCATTCTGGGCCAGTGCTACACAGAGAGGAATGGGCAGCCTTTTCCAAGAGGACCCAGAGAACCTTGTTTAGCAGGACTCTATTCCCCACTGAAGAATTGTGTGGCTAAAATGCCAATAAAAATAAAAACACTTTAAAGTCATGAATCTGTCTTAACACCGATGTCTGTGAGCCTCCAACTCCTATAAAAGTATTCAGGAACTTAAAAAAAATCAGGTGACATGTTGGGTCATCTTGTTTTTTTGGTTTTTGTTTGTTTGTTTGTTTGTTTTTAAATCCAGGAACACCTTTTAAGATGTGGTGCGTATGAAGTGTGTGCACTTAAAACTCACACAATTCATAAATCATTTTGGAAATAGTTGACCACAACAGAAGCCAAATATCCATTGCTCATGTGTTTATTTCCTTTGAATAGACAGCACAGGCACATTTTTCTTTCTGTTGTTTGTGTTTTTCACGTAGTAGCTGATGACACAATATTTAAAATTTGAGTTGTATTGAAAGCATCATATCTCCTTGCTTTCCAGCCATGTGTTTCCTTTGTGCTTATGTTCTGGCATGCTTCGTCCCATTGGTTCTGTTACTGACATCCTGGTTTGCCTCTCATCTCAAGAATCCTGAACTTGGCTCTTCATTCTGCCTAGAATGTCCTTCCCATATTACATCATTCAGATCACTGCTCAAATATCAGCAAACTAGACAGCTCTTCTCTGACCATGTTTTTCTCTAGTCCAGACACTGTTTATGATCTTTCTTAGTGTCTGTTGCCAAAACTGTATTTATATCATTTTAAGTATACGTTAAACTTTTCTCCCAGTTTTTTCTCACTTGTGGGTCCCATAATGGCAGGGATTTCTATATGTTCTTGTATCCCATATATAGACAGTAGGTCCTTCATAAATTATAGCCTAAGAATGAAGGCTCATTCATAAGCACGGATGATTTAGATGTTTGTTTTTCAATTGTTTTTACAGTCATGTAAATATCCATGTGTATTGTAACTATGAGTGAATCTGAAACAGATAGGAATTATGAATATGGATATTAAAAAATATAGAGACACAGTCTGAAATCCTTATTAAATATCATGACAAATTTAAAAAGAGACATTCTCCATATTCTAGTTTTACATACCTTCCAGTTATTTTTAATGAGAAATTGTTGGATGAAGTACAAGAGAGTCTGCTGTGTATTCAATTCTACTTATTAGGAAAAAAATGTTAAAGCTAATCTCTAATGCAGCCAGCAAAGGCCTTTTAGTTTTGAAATAACCTCATTTATAAATATTCCTGCAAAGAAGTTATTTTAAAAGATTTCAGAACTTCCCTTCTTCAAAGGGCATGGAAAGTAGTGCCAGGCTCTGGGACAAATCTCACTGCTTCTGATGTGTGGATGGGGTAGGATCACCAGGGATACAGATGAAGGTGGAGGCTGTTATTACTGACATGAGGTTGGCCTGGCAAACACAGTAATGTCAATAATCTGTCATGGGATATTTGGAAGCTTTTATGTTACTGCAGTGTGCCCCTCCTCCCTCTTCTGACATCTTTCGGGACATAAACTTAAATCACTTACAGTTTAATGTCACAAGGATCCAGATCAGCCTCAAGAACAACCTTAAAAATATTCCCATCAATTCCAAGTACATTCCCCACAGAATGTTTTCTCCATGTCTGTGACAGTTCATAAAAGCTGCTACAAAGTTGTCTTCCTGAGACATTTATTACATGGTTTGTTTCTTACAGGTTCTTACAAAATGCCTTTTGATGATCATTAAATGTGATCATTTGACACCTAAGATTTAGGGATATGTTCAAATAGGTTATCATGACCATTCTCTATTTTTTAAGTATTTTTACAGTTGTCGGTTCAAGGTTATTCAGAAAATGCAAATGCATCAGTAAGATTTATTTCTTACTTTTACAAGAAAATAGTCAGTGCAGAGTGCTATTCACACGAGTGCTGCAGACAGAAACTTAGATAATCAATTGTCGATATCAGCAGGAACACAGGAAAGAAATTATTGAAAGGCAGAAAAGATGCCCAACATAAGTCACCATGTAATAGTCATCATCAACATTTTGGTGTGCTTCCTGCCAGTAATTTACATGATGCAACTCATCTGTTTATCAGCATATATATATATATATATATATATATATATATATATATATATATACAGATTTATATATTGCATATATATTTCTATTCACTTAAATGCAACACACAAAATATATTTTTACATAATGTTACTGCTGCCATTTTCCTTTTAAAATAATATCATATCAACAGAATATACTTCACCATCCCCATTATTGGATATTTTTGTTGATTCTATTATCAGATAATTATAAATAGGGTAAAAGATAATTATAATTATCTTTTCCCCTAAGGTTTTTTTTCACTTGTAAGTTTGGTGAAACTACTACTTTCTGGAGAGGTTCCTATATCATTATTTGGTCACTAATTAGAAATGTATTTATCAAACTTATTGCAATATTGCTAAGTAACTTTAGAAAACATGACACTAGCTGTCTTTAGAGCAAATTTCTCCATGCTTTTTGCCAGACAGATTATTCCTTGCAGCTCTTTAGTTATTAATCAAATTAATAATGGTGAACACCTTTCTGTACACCTGCTTCTAGTTCCTCTGTATGCATGAACTTGTATGACATGCTCTTTACCATGTTAGTACAAATTTTCATAGACTGTACTGTGGGTATAATGCTGTTTCCCGGAATGCCCATGTCAATACATAGAAGATAATTGAAATGAAACATATAGAATGTGGTTCTTAACTATTTCCATAATGTCTTCATAGAAAGTAAAAATGTTTGTTCAGCACCTTCCAAGACCTATTTTGATTTTTTGATTTTGTTTTGACCTATCTCATTTACATAGTCTCCTTCTGTAGGCCACACTAGCTTCCAACTTCACACTCTCGTGTCTCTGCCTCCTGAGCACTGATATTATGAGTGTGTACCATATATAACACAGTTTCTAGCTTGGTTCCTATTATTTTATAAAGATACTTATGCATGAAAATATTTTCACAAGTTACTTCTTTATCATGTAATGTAGAAAAAGGTAAAAAACTTCCTGTCATATTCCATTTCTAGTTTTTTTTATTTGAAACATGTTTTCACCTTCAAATGTCCTTAAATTTCTTTGTATTGGTGAATGGTTTGAAAAAGGGGCTTTTGAATCATATTGTGAATCAATTTTTCAAGAAGATTTAAATTTCCCATCAGTTTTCCTTGCCTCCATTGTCACATATTAAAAACTAATGAGCCAAATAACCTCTAATACTTGTCTATTCTATCTCATGAGCTTAATTACATCTTCTGGTCCTAGACTCTAGCTCTTTAACAAATAAAATTTATAATACTCAAACACTCTGCCCCCACACTTCCACTCAGAACTTTCTTTAATAATCAATGGAATCACAGCCAACATAAAATTTAGAATCTCTTTTACTATGTTTTGCTTTTACATAAGTAGATGCTGTTGTTGTGTGTGATAAATTAGATGCATTCAATAGAACTGTATCCTGTTCTTTCATTTGTGATGATTTTTAAGAGTTAAAATTTGTTCTTATAGAGGAGTAGATAATATTAATTTATCTGACATAATAATTACAGGAGCCGGGCGGTGGTGGCGCACGCCTTTAATCCCAGCACTCGGGAGGCAGAGCCAGGTGGATCTCTGTGAGTTCGAGGCCAGCCCGGGCTACCAAGTGAGTTCCAGGAAAAGGCGCAAAGCTACACAGAGAAACCCTGTCTCGAAAAACCAAAAAAAAAAAAAATAAAAAAAAAAAAAAAAAAAAAATAATTACAGGAACATAAAAACACTCAGTAGCCTTATGAAATATAAAAATGTCATTACTTTCTAAATTCTGTATCCCCTTTCCTAAGATGTTCCTTCTTTCTTCACCTGGACACAAGCATAGCCCGCCTTTTGTCTTCATTTCTTCTGTCTTCCTAGTGGTTTAATTATGAGTATTTGAAATCTCAAACAACGTATTTTAATTTTGATTGTTTTAAGCTGCATGTAAACTTTTTGATTATTTTACTTTTAACTCAATCTTCAATTTAAAAAGAATCATTCATGCTTCTGAAAACCAACTTGAAAAGGATACAAGCTGAATGATTCCAATATTCAGCATTCCACAAAAGGCAAAAATGTGGAACAAAAACCTCCATGGTTACCAAGGATTAGAGCTGGAGAAAGGATGAACAGGAGGAACATGGAGGAAATTTAGGACAGTAAAAGTATTATACATTATGCTATACTAGTGGACCGTTGTCACTATATACATGCCCAAACCCTTAGGTTTTGAAATGAAATTGAATGTAAGCAATGGACTTTGAGTAATGATGATTTGTCAATGCAAATAGATGGTTTCTGGTGTGGGCTATTGACTATGGGGGAGGTTGTGCTTATACAGAAGGGTCAAGAAATACGTGGAAACTCTGTAGTTACTGTACAATTTCGCTATGACCATAAGTCTATTCTAAAGAGATGCTTCTGAATAGAAAACCTCAAAAATTCAGGTGCAGTTAATAAATAAGTTAATAAATCAGTAATGAATTAATTAACTGTAGCAAGTAATAAATAAAACATAATATTGTACCTTACAAGTCTGTACACTTCTATCAATTGTGAGAAAGTTTCTCATATGGCATCTCTTCTTCCCTATTCCTTGTTCTTCCTTCCTGGTACTCTTTTTGATTCTTTCAATGCTTTACTTTCTAGACAGTCTCTATATTATTTATTTATTCCACACTGTTTTTCTTCTCTCATAACAAGTTTCTCTTGTTTTCCCACTGAATCATTACCTTGTTTTCATTCCCCACTCAACTCCATTTTTATTGATTCCATGTTTCTGCTATTCCACTGTTCACTTTAGTGCCTTTCGATCTCGTGGATGGTAGCCTCGTCCCTGTCTGCAGTATCTGTTCTCATGGAGTAATGCCAGTGTCTTCCTTTCTTTCTGTAACTATTTTAACCCTGTGTTTTTCTGTTTATATTATTCTCATTGGTGCTGCTTTTTATCTATTGAAATTATTGTGTGGGTGTACTATATTATTGGATAACTAACATTTACCAACTATCTTTCCTTACAATTTAAGATTTGGGAATACCAGATTTGTATATGTCTTATTCCTTTGTGTATCTCCAGAGCCTAGAATTTCCTAATAAATAATAGACATTTGATCTCTAGTAGTGTAGTGAGTATAGCAATAGATGTTAGAAGATTTTCTCATTATCCTATCTGGTGATATTTGAATATTTTCATATATAATTTCATATCTATTAACTTTTATTTAATTAAAATATAGTTATATCATTTCATTTTTTCTCCCTCCAGCCCCTCCCATACCCTCTCTCACTCTTCAAATGCATGACTTCTTTTCTTTGTTATATATATTACACACATGCATACACACACATATAAACACAACATACTGAGTACATTTACTCTTGCTTTTATGTATATGATTTTAGGGCTGACTGCTTGGTACTGGACAACTATTTAGGGGACTCATTCCTGGGTAAGACTAATTCTCCCTCTCTGAACATTTATTAAACATCTATATATCTTCATCTAGGAATGGACCCTGGTGAGATTTCTCCCATCACATTGGAATGTCAACTTTTGTTGTCTTTTTTCAGGTCTGGTTTAAGTGGCCGTATTTTTGAGATTTCATGGGTGTAGATTCCTAGATGTCTAGAAGGTGAAGTCTTATAGCAGATTTCCTGGCACTCTGGCTCATTAAGATTATTTACATATTTTGACATAACCAGTGTCAAAAATGATGACAACCTCTGGCAGGACATGGGTCTTACCAAAGAAGAAGAAGGAAACAAACTTCCAGCCAGATTAACCGTGGGCTCTTACTGTTAATATCTATGGTTTTCTTTCGAATAGAGTATTTCCTCTGAGAACTCCCAAGACTCTTGAGGGGTTTAAACGTGGCTACTAGAACACTTAAATTCAGCAGGTGAGGGGAACTTGCAACATTTTGAATTATTACATAGATTTCTATTTAATCCACCTGTTGTTTGAATGGCACTGGTCTTCTCAGCTGTGACTGTGGCTATTACACCCAGTTATTCTGTGTCAGCCTCCCACAGAGAGATCTTTGCTTGAGTGAGTAAAGGGCCACTCTTAGAATATTGAGGTGGGGGATGTAATGCAAAAGGTGCCATTGCACGTTTTCAGCCTGCTGCTTTAACCTGAGGCTCAACTCACACCACTGATTTTTTTTTTTGAAGACCTCTTGCATTCCGTTTCCTCTGCTTTTTTTTTTTTTTTTTCCAGATTCTTACACTGCCAATCAGCTTGTTTCTTGGCAAGGAGCTTCCTGTTCAGATTTTTACAGTCTGCCATGTCACTAGTCATTCATCACTTTTCATGTCTAGTCCTCAGCTTTTCTGTTTGGTTGGGATTTGTAGATTGAGCCTTCTTGTAGTCACACTGAGGAACAATCAGAGAGAAGCACCTGTGTTTATTGTTTTGTAAATTTAGTAGAGCCCTACCCGGAGTTTCAAGACCAAATCTATGGAGAATAGCTAAATCTTACTCCAAATCTTTCCTTTTTCCAAATCTCAGATGGAAGAATTCACACATTAAATATAGTTTAAATTGTGAAATTGTACATGCTGTGAGGGTGCATCAGATTGAAGGAGAACCAAGAGATGCACCTGGCTCCTATCTTATGTCACTTGGCTGACATGTAAAACATTAGTTCATGATTCAGAATCAAATATAGACACTAAAACAGTCATTTGAGCAGGTACTAGTATTAACAGTTATCACCAAACAAATTCTTGAAATATATCTAAACAAATCTTTGAGTATATATTAGATATAAAATTAAATCCCTTAAATACATATTATGTTGATACTATATTATCTCTAATATACATAAAAAAGAAAACCCTTGTCCATTCAACAAATGTGTTCCACACTAGTTCACATCAAATAATTAGGTGGTATAACTCATAATAATAGTATATTTAAGCCACAGCTTAACTCAGTGTTTTTGATTCAACATCCTTTGAGTTAGTTTTCTCCAAAATTATCCTTTTAAAACCAAAGTGCTGTATATTCTGTCGAAAGCTACATGATTTTAGTGCAATTTACCTCAAAGCAAATGTTATCTTGGGAATAGCCTTTATTTTACGTAGTGCAATACAGCATATAAGAGAGAAACACTAGATTCTAATCAACTGGCAACAATGAAGCAATTAAATCAGTGAGAAATATGAAGGAACACAATAAAAGTAGATGAAATCTTGAACGCTAGGGAAAATGATCCCCTGCCATGAAATGCCGTTCATGTCCTGATGTCCGTGTTTGAACACTATCGGAGAGAGCCCAAGGAGACGTGTTCCCGGCATAAATAAAATCCCAGCAGCAGAAGCAGCTATCAGGAGAGAGGAACCGACCACACTCAGAAAAAGAAAACAGATCTTGAGATTGCCAATCCCAAAAGGAACGTGGCATGGAAAGTTGTGGGACCCTTTAGAGAAGCCACAATTGAGAAGAGATTTAAAGAAAATCTCCCAACTCACAGAAACAAAAAAACTCCCAACTCACACAAAACAAAAAAACTCCCAACTCACACAAAACAAAAAAACTCCCAACTCACAGAACTGCACACTGTGAATACCAGATCTTGTGAACTTCGTTGGATGCCTTGTAAAGCCTCTTACAGACATCGACGATGAAATCTATTGCTAAAATTTTTATAGTGAATATATGTTTGTAGTTAACTTTAACACTGAAATCAAGAATTAACTGATGATGAAGTCACAACCTTATTTCCTTCAAAAGTTGCTTTTAGTGTATGGATGTGGCATTATTTTTACATGTAAATACACGGATTGCCATTGATTTTTTTACTTTTAAATCTTTTTCTGCCACTAAGGGCATGCTTATTTTGCTGCTGGTCACATCCGGGAACCATGCAAGCAAAGTCAGCGTTAGCAGACCAGTAGCCAACATTCCACTGTGGTGCTGAACTGGGGCTGAGTTACATGCCCTTTCTCTAGTCTTCAGTCATCAGATTAGGTACAGGAGAGGAGGGTTGTTATGATGCAAGCGATATCACACACTCAAAGTTTGAAACCAGTCAGCAGTCTTCCCACAATCCACTTCGTTGTGGAGAAGTCCTCCTCGCTCTCTGCTCCCCTTGATTCTGTCCTGTTTTCATTGTGTTTGGACTAAAGCTTTCAGATTTTCACTTCCTTCTTTCCCGCTGAATTATTCTCTCAGTACCCCATGTGTCCTGACATACAATTTATTATAATAAGCATAGAGTCTTCCATTTTAAAAAACTTAACTTTTCAGTTTTTCGTGTGCTTATTTGTGTTTTAAGCTGGGGTCTCATGCCTGCTAGGCATGCACTCTACCATTGATAGTTTTTTCTCAGTCCTGGAGAAGGAACCCAGGACCTCACACATGCTGGGCAAGCACTCTGCCATTTAGTGCATCCCTGGGCCCTAGACATTTATCTTTTTTGTATTCTTCTTTTTATTAAGAAAAAATTTTGATATGTAAATTTTCATTTTACGTACCAGTCCAAAGATCTCCCTCTTCCCCCTTCCTGTCCCTCCAGCCTCCCTCCCAACGCCCCCCCCCCCCCCGACCTACAAGAAGGTAAGCCTTCCATGTGGAGTCAGCAGAGCCTGGTACATTTAGTAGAGGTGGGTCCAAGCCCCTCCCCCTGCCTCAAGGCTGTGCGAGGTGTCCCACCATAGGTAGTGGGCTCCAAAACGCCTGCTCATGTGCCAGGGACACCTAGAATCTTTTTTGTATTCTAACTCGATGTGTTAGACATTATTTTTTGATATAGTTCAAGATTAAATAATTACAGCCTGTTACTTAAGAACACTGAATTTGATACTCAATAAAAGGGAGAAAAAAATTTATCAGGAAGAAATTGGGCTGTTGACCATCCTACTTTGGTAAGAAGAGTTTTATAGTGTGTTAGGGCATGTGAGAAATGTTTGGGGGGCTGGAGGGAAAGAGCACTTGTTGCTCTTACAGAGGACTAGAGCTCAGTTCCCAGCACCCCACTCACATGGGAAGGAGAGAGAGCCTTCCCAGCACCCTTATCACCAGCTTGTCTGACTCCTCTTACGGCCTCCACAGGTACCTTTCAAATGGTCATACATACATAAATGTACATACAAATCACTAAGTCTTTTTTTTGTTTTGTTTTTTGTTTTGTTTTGTTTTTTCAAGACAGGGTTTCTCTGTATAGCTTTGCACCTTTCCTGGAACTCGCTTTGGAGACCAGACTGGCCTCGAACTCATAGAGATCCGCCTGCCTCTGCCTCCCAAGTGCTGGGATTAAAGGCGTGTGCCACCACCGCCCGGCAAATCACTAAGTCTTTAGTAAAGAAATATTGAACAAAGTATATTTGTATTCATTAGTTATTAGATGGAGTATTTTCATTTAAAACTTTAATAAAATAAATTAATTCAAATGAAAACGTTAATTTTTCTGATTTCAACTTTTACAGGGGTTAGTAAACAAAAATAACATTATAAGTTTGGCCTCCAGCAAAAGTGCAGCTATATACATATACTACATCATGGTATCTATAGTGCATCAAATTTTTGCTTTTAGACGTACATGACTGAAGCAAAAGGAATAATCTGTCATGTTACTGAATGTGTTCATCCGAGCTAGAAATTTGATTGACAAATGGAATTCATTAAGAAGTCAAGACAGGAAGATAAAATGAGTTCAATTTTGCCAGTGTAAAATGAACAAATCAAACTGAAACAAAACTCTCCGTACTTTTGTGCATGAACTCCAAAATTGTGTAGAAGGTTTTAAAATCTCTTCTACTATAACTGATGTAATATAAGGTGTTAAATTATTGGTCAGAAAGCTAAAAAACCATCAAGATCCATTACAGAAAAAACAAAACTTCTCTTAAATGAAATAGTGGTGTGACTGGAGATAGGGGTACTCATGAGTGAGTGTAGGTGTGCATGTTCCTTAGTTAGACACTGAGTGCTCCAGAGTAGTTAGACACTGAGTGCTCCAGGGTAGTTAGACACTTGAGTGCTCCAGGGTAGTTGGACACTGAGTACTCCAGGGTAGTTAGACACTGAGTGCCCCAGGTTAGTAAGATACAGAGTGCTCCAGGGTAGTTAGACACTGAGTGCTCCAGGGTAGTTAAACACTTGAGTGCTCCAGGGTAGTTGGACACTGAGTGCTCCAGGGTAGTTAGACACTGAGTGCTCCAGGATAGTTAGACACTTGAGTGCTCCAGGGTAGTTAGACACTGAGTGTTCCAGGGTAGTTAGACACTGAGTGCTCCAGGGTAGTAAGACACAGAGTGCTCCAGGGTAGTCAGACACTTGAGTGCTCTAGGGTAGTCAGACACAAAGTGCTCCAGGGTAGTTAGACACTGAGTACTCCAGGGTAGCTGGTCTCCCTCCTTGCCTGGAAGTTTCCACAGATTCTCCTGTCTCATGCTTGGCATTCTCCTGGCTCTTGGTTTAGGAGCACTGGGAATAAGGGCGTGCTGTCACATCTGGCTTATGTAGATGCTTCAGATTTGAAGTCAGATCTTCATGTTTTTCTAAGTGCTTTTTTCCTAATGACTTTACCCACTGAGCCAGCTCCCAGCCTCCTAAATGTGGGAAGATGTGCTGATCTTACAAGAGTCAAAAATGCCTAGGTCAGAATTGATTACATGACCAAAATGAGGTCAACCAAATTCTCCTTCTAAGCTCTGACTTTTAGACAGAGTTGTCTCTGGCTTCCTGTTTCAGTGAGCTAGGCTTTCCACACACATGACCTCTAAAGTAATGTGAGTGCTGATGGGAAAACGGTCATCAGAACTTTGAGGTGCTAACACACATTAAAATAATCTCAGGCAGAACGATATCTGTAAGAAACTGAAAGTTCTTCATATGCTATTAACATCTTACAACTTGAACAAAAGTATCATTAAATAAATCTAATCTTCTTTATAATTTAAGAATGAGAAGAAAAGAAAGCTAGTCTCAAGGGAAAAGTGCTGACCCAGGGACTTTAGTTTATTTCCAGACCCCACAAAACACATTCTTTTACTCTTCAGTATGTGCCATAACACACATGTTCAACCCTACTCACACATCATACACACACACATACACACACAAAATGATAACAAATAGAATAAAGTATCTCCAGTAAATAATCGTATGTTTTATACCTACTGATAATACAATGAAAGTTGACTCTCTTTGTCCTAGAACAATATCCCCATGTGTTTTCTCATGAAACTATTAAACAAAATGGCATATTCTGTGAGAGGTCTTCATTTTAAGTCCAGCATCAAATCAAATATATTCCTATATTTTGTTTCGCTCTCAGTGTGTTATATAAGCCTCATCATTTAAATTAGCAGTGCAAACTTAAGTCCTCAAACATAAAAAAAGATCAATACATTGAATAACTCAAAAAATGTTGTCCACAAAGTAATACTGATTGACTTTGTGTTTATCTCTCCCCAGGACCCTTGAACACTTAAGACATAAAATAAGATCATGATATAAGTGGGTTTAACTTTTCATACAGGTTAAAAGTGTATAAAACAGAAAGAGAGCTTTTTCACATTTCACAGAACACGGGTGTTCCCTGGCACAATTGCGGACTTGCTGGCCTCCTGTCAATTTAAAACTGAAAGCACAGCATGACAGAAAAGGAGTAGGAGTGGAAATTAGCCTGGCCTCGGAGCTAATATGGGCTTTTTCACTTGTTTTCCTAGGTTATTTGATCTTTCTTTAAAACAAAATATAACTAATAACCATGCTCAGCTTATATAAGTTGGGGAAAAGAGTTGCTTATTAAATATTAGCATGTCCCTTCCCTTCTTCACCTCAGTCTGTGAAGACTGCATCAGTTGGACTTCTGGTCACAATTGAAAGCAAATACAATGAAATGCGGTTGGATTAAAAAAGGGCATTTATTGGCTCTCATAAAATGACAAGACAGGATTCAAGGCCCAGAAAATATAATTAGGACTTGGTTCCTCTCCATCTCTTTACTCTGCCTTCTGTCATATTGGCTTCCATTTCCAGCATCACATGGTAGTAAGAGGTTGCCCAGAGCTCCAACCTCAGAACACTCTCAGGTTTCAGGGCTTACAGAAAAGAGTGGGCAGCTTTCTTCTGGAAATTACAAAATAAGCTTTGCTTATGTTTGGTTAGAGTCACATGCCAAAATTTTGACCAATGAGTGTGGCTTATAGGAGTGGACACAAGGGTTTGTTTCAGGGTCCTGTGCTCTGTACCAGAGATATCAGAGATGTGGACACCACATGGCTGATGCTTCCTTCTCACCAGTTCAGAATCACACAGGAGACAATAAGCAATTTTCCATCCTTGAAAAACAATGATATTTCTTAATCACTCTGCTTTGATGCCTCAAAAATCCTAGGAACACTTAACTCATCAATTCAAAGTATTCTTCCTTCTGTCCACTGGATTTTGTTCATGTTTTAGTTCTTAAACCCTCAGTGTCTCCTGGTGACACTCAGGTCTTAAGTGTTTAATCTCTATGTGCTGTTTAAAGCAAGTGGTGGAGCTTCAGGAGGTGGGGCCTAGTGGGAAGTCTTTAGTTCTCTGGGGGCATGACCTTAAAGGAGACAGTGAGACCCCAGCCCTTTGCTTCCTGGCCATGAGCCACACTGGTTTCCCCACCACATTCCTCAGCTATGACATGTTGCCTCATCATAGACCTAACGGCAATAAGGCCAACCACCTAATCACAGTCCGGAAACACCAAAACTGTGAACCACAACAAAGCTTCTGTCTTTCTAAGTTATCACAAGAATTTGCTTGAGTAATGGAAAAGCTATCCTGCATATCCCAACTAACTCTTGAAGCCGATAGTCACCACTCGTTTCAGAGTTCCCAAAGCATTCTAGAAGTCCCAGCACAGATTACACTGTGTTATACAAACTTCGTGGCTAGTTGTATGTTGCTTTCCTGCTTTGTAGATGGTTCACTGTAAGTCATCACTGTTCAGCATGGAAACAGCCAAAGAAGCATTATTTAATAAAGGTGTGCTATAGGAATGAATGAATGAATGAATGAGTGAATGAACACTCAAATGATAGAGGATGGGTATGTATGTATCACAGACTAGATCTCTAAATGTGACCCATTAGGGATTTGTAGTATACAATATCAGTTGCAGTTAGATGAATAAAAGTTAGGATTTCCATCAGTTTTAGGCTCCAGGATATTTTTCTTGGAATATGAATAACTGTGGTAGCATTATAAAACTTAGATTGATCTTGCCCGTCTCTGCCGTGTTCTTCCTGTGTCTCTCTGTCTCTGTATGTGTGTCTCTCTCTGTCTCGTCTGTCTGTCCCTCTCTCACCTCCTCTCCTTCACCCTCTTCCTCTCTTCATGTAAAACTAAATTTTCCTGGGTGCTTAATTAAAAACGATGTAATGCAGCTCCTGTTTTTCATGGGTTTTATATATAATCCCAAATGGTGAGCGACTCAGAGAAAGCAGTGGCCACATTTTTATTACAGCAAAATCTCTAGATACAGCACATTCCTCCAACAATTTATTTGACTACAAAGTATCTGTCAGGCTTCAGAGGGGAAAAAAATCATCCAGAGTTTTCAACAGAAGGAACTTCTAAAGGTAGATGAAGCCAACTCATTTCAAGGGGGAAAAAAGTAGATTAGCCAACGGTGAAATCTCTACAGTCCCAGGAAGATTTTTTTCTTGCTTGAATTTTGCTGAAGCAAGGTTTTCATCAATTATTCCCATGAAAGCATAAAAGTGCTGTGGGTATATGATTCTCTCTCTTAAAGGCAAATGTCCTCTTTTAAATATAATTTCAAGACTTACTTAAAAAAAATACATGATCTGTATATGACTGTGGTGTCATTAAAAATATGCAAAAATGTACATAAGCGTACAGAATATTTTAGCTCTCCTCTGTGCTGTCCGAGTCCTGCCACACTGGCAATTGCCCCTAATTTCTTTTATCTTTTCAGACATATTTTAACTTCATGTACATTATTCTTCAGAAAGCCTCCTCAATTTGTTTTTCGTGAACCTTTCTCCACACTATTGCTTTTTGTTGATCAGAGAATTTCTGGTACTCAATTCCAACACAAAAATCTAAGCCTCCCTGAGTCCCATATAGTTTTCTGGGTTGGCCTGAGACAACCACGGCCACACACATGTTCCTGGGACTGTGAACTAAGAGCGAGGGAGATGAGGAATCAAGGCATCCTGAGGGTGGGAATCCTGCAGGGCAGCCGCATTGGTGGTGACAGCAGGGCAGCTGTGACAACACCCTGTCCTGGCTGTGCCTGCTGTGCGCTGCAGCACTTCCTCATTCCCAATTTCCTGGGCAGCTTCCTGTTGCCAGCTGTCTTCTTCCTGTTCCCATTGACACCAGATGTCTATGAAGCACGCTGTGACTGCTGTTAACGCTGCAGAATATCTGTCTTCCGGTCACTTTCTAATATATATTTTTCTTTTTACTTGCGTTTTTCCCGAGGTACTTCAGATGTGCCCCTTACAATTACACACTCTTCAAACTGATATAATATTAGATTTTTATAAATCAAATCTCAAAACCTCTTTTAATAGAAATTCTTTGAATCCAACTAATCAAATTCATTTTTTTTTTTTTTTACCTTTTGTCCTTTCCCCATTTTAATGGTCAATATCTTAATCAAATATAAAGTACAGGCTATGATAAGTCCAGTAAATGTATTAAACACTCAAAATAACTCCCGAAAGAGCACATTACAAAGCCTGAAAATGTTAACCAGTGTCCCATTCTCTTCCAGACATGCAGCACAGTGGAGTGCAACAGGAAGGTGAGGAGTCAAAATACTCACTTATGATCAAGTGAATTTTATATTTTTGGTTGTGAGCTTAGCCTTTAATGGCAAAGCCACCTCTTCAGCCCATAGCCATCTCAGGAAACCTTGCGGAAGATGGGGAGGAAGATTTAGGAGCCAGAAGGGTCAAGAACACCATGAGAACATGGTCCACACAAATCAACTAAGCAGGGCTCATGCTCACAGAGACTGAATTGACAATCATGGAGCCTGTATTGGTCTATGCTAGGTCCTCTGCATACATGTTACAGTTGTGTAGCTTGGCATTCTTGTGGGACTCCTAACAGTGGGAGTGGGGGTGTGTCTCTGACTCTTTTGCCTGTTCTTAGGGCCCTTTTCCTCCTACTGGGTTGCCTCATCCAGTCTTAATATGAGGGTTTGTGCCTAGTCTTATTGTATCAGGTTATGCCCTGTTCTCCTGATATTCTTGGGAGGCCTGCCCTATTCTAGAGGGGAACAGAGGAGGAATGGATCTGGAATAGAGTGTATGTGGGAGGAAGGAACCAGGAGAAATAGAGGGAAAGGAAACTGTGGTCAGGATGTAATGTATGAGAGAAGAATAAATAAATAAATAAAAATGATCAAATGAATTTTGTAAGGGTCCATTTTCAAGAACCAAGGATATTCTCCAACATATGATACTAGGAAAATAGCCTAAACAAGAGATAAACACAGGATATAGAGGATACAGATTTTTTTTAGAGGAAATCACCCACCAGGGCTGTTGGCTAATTGGGAAAATTATCAAAAGTTTTAAAACATTTCGAAGTTTTAAATAGTTTTATTTAAATAAATGTTATTGAATGCTCTTAAACTCAAATATGAACATTTACATATGTAGCAATTTTATAAGATTGTAGCTTGAGTTTTCCTGCCTGGCCCACAGTCAGGACAAATCTCTCTCACCTGCCAGTCCCACAGCCCCTCAGACCCAACCAAGTAAACACAGAGACTTATATTGGTTACAAACTGTATGGCCATGGCAGGCTTCTTGTTAACTGTTCTTACAGCTTAAATTAATCCATTTCCATTAATTTATACCTTGCCACATGGCTCGTGGCTTACCAGCATCTTCACATGCTGTTTGTCATCGTGGCAGCTGGCAGTGTCTCTCTGACTCAGCCTTCCACTTCCCAGCTTTGTTCTCCTCCTTGTCCCACCTACACTTCCTGCCTAGCCAATGGCCAATCAGTGTTTTATTTATTGACTAATTAGCAACACATTTGCCATACAGAACATCCCACAGCATAAGATCAAGAGTGTTCTCCTATGAGCTACAAATTCTGTTTTTTATTTTCCTTTTTCTTTATGTACTGACTGCATAATGCATTATCTATGATGTCCCACTTAAATGTCTTTATAAAGGTGAAAACAGAGAAATTGTGGGAAGCACTTTTACTCATCATACTCCAGAGAGAGATGATATTTAGTAACCAGTATTGCAGTCTTCCCGCCAAAGTCTGACCACAGCCTGATTTCCTACATGCTGTGTCTTTATGGAGCTCCCTCAGTGTTCTGAAATTGGTTACTCCCACTCTGCTTCTTTGTTTTCTAATACTTTATTGGTTAGAAAATCAAGATATGTATAAGTCTCTAATAATTAGAGACAGAATTCAACTGACTTTTCAGAACCAGGAACCAAATTATGTTATAATCTACCTTTAGTGGTCTTTAGCCATTATTCAAGCACTCCATTGAGGTTTCTATTTCAATTTGTGAGTGTGTCACACACAGATATCTATATCTATGTCTATATCTAAACCTAACTAAGGGTAGGTTTGCAAAAGTAAAATATCCGGTTCATAAATAAAATATATACACATTTAACTTCCAGGTATTTGCCTTCATTTTTTAGGCTGTTTAATATTCTTTTTTTTTAAATTTTTTTTATTTTTATTTTGCAATACAATTCAGTTCTACATATCAGCCATGGATTCCCTTGTTCTCCCCCCTCCCGCCCCCCTCACCTTCCCCCCAGCCCACCACCCATTTCCACCTCCTCCAGGGAAAAGCCTTCCCTGTGGACTGAGATCCACCTGGTAGACTCAGTCCAGGTAGGTCCAGTCCCCTCCTCCCAGGCCGAGCCAAGGGATCTTGCATAGGCCCCAGGTTTCAAACAGCCGACTCATGCAATGAGCACAGGACCCGGTGCCACTGCCTGGGTGCCTCCCAAACAGATCAAGCCAATCAACTGTCTCAGCCATTCAGAGGGCCTGGTCCAGGTAGACAAGCCCTTATCTAAACTAACCAAAAGACAGAGAGAGAGCATCCAAATCAACAAAATCAGAAATGAAAAGGGGACATAACAACAGACATTGAGGAAATCCAGAGAATCATCAGGTCATACTTCAAAAACCTCTATTCCACAAAACTGGAAAACCTAAAAGAAATAGATAACTTTCTGTTTAATATTCTTACGGTATCCTACTGTTTCATTAAAATTTCTATTCCTTTTTCTATCTCTTCAGTTATTTAAAAATGCATTCAAATATAATAACCTCGTTTGAATTGTTTACTTCTTTATGTTCTTTGGTGCTTCTTCTAATGTTTGTTGCAGCTGTTGACTCCTCTTAATCTGGCCACAGGGTTCCATAGAACACTTTAGAGGAAAAAAAAAAAAACTGGTCTACAAATCCTAAACCCCCTTTTCCAAAATACTTTCTACTAAACAAAGACAGAACATACAATTTATGGCCAAATCTAAAGTTGAGATTAGAGTTACTGCTGAAGTGGGAAAAGAGTGAATACCAAGAATATTTATATTCACAAACAGACCAGATAGAATGAAGGTCAGGGTCAAAATTTTGGATTGATGGTGTTGGTGTCATCAGGAAGCAAGAGGGGTATCCCAGCATGCATGCTCTGTCTGAGTCATTGTCCCAAGGTGGCTTCTTAGTGGCAGTGGGAAAGGTATCATCAGTGGGCATTTTCCTACTTTTCATACCAACATCCTTTATCTTTGTGTTATGTGTTTTTTTAATAAAATTAATATTTAAAGGTTAAAAAAACCCTGAACTCTCAATTTTACTATTAATTTCATTCCAAACATGACACATAGTTGGAATCAATTTTATGAACAGCATATTTACTGCATAGGTAGAATTTAAACTTGAAGAAAAATTTTAAGTTTTCTGAGGTTGCTCCGGTCACTAGATACAACTGATGAAGAGATTTCACCTCTACACCCTAACAGTAGACTTTTGTATCTGCCTACAACTTGTCAGGAAGTCCCTAGAAGAATTGAAAAGGATATTAAAATGTTTTTTTCCTGGGGAGTCTTTTGGGGTTGGGGTGGATGTTTTATAGGAGAACCTTCATTTCATCTTTTTGCATCATTTAACTACAGGTTAACTATTCTGTTCTAGGTCAAAACCCACATTTATTATTTTTCAGTTCCCAGACTGGAGTTTTAATTTTGTCCTTATTTATAGAAACATAATTTGTTAACTTCATATGCATGTCCTTGTTTTTTTAACTTTACTGTGTATTTATTAGTTTTTATTAGCATATTTTCCCCATCTGTTTTTGAAGAGGTGGAGATCTTAATGGAAACACCTATAGCCTGATTACCATATGGCTAAACACCACCTTAGGCTAGGTTTTCAAAAGTAAAATTTCTTGTTCAAAAAAGCAATTGCATTTACAATTTGAATTTCTCCCCAAATAACATGTTCTTTTGTGATTTCTCTCTTACTGTGAGAGCATGCATTTTGCTTCATACTTTGGACCATGTCATATATTATAGCTTGAAGAAAAAATCTTCCCTGCTGGCTAATTTTACTTTGCCTCATGACTAATGATACTGAGGAGTCCTTCATTTTTATTTCCATTTGTATTTGCTCTGTGCTTGCCTCCTTATGCTCTGCCTAAAGACTAATATTCGTCTAAACTTCTCTACTTTCTTTATCTGGATGTATGAGCAATATGTAATAACTTATGATAATATTATCATATTCTATATTGCAGGCTGATAAGCTCACATTCTATGTAGGCTTATGGTTGGTAAGAGGTAAATGATAACACCATTAACATCTTATAAGGGTAGGCTCTACCTTAGAAAGAGAAGTTGAGTCATTGGAAAACCATGGCCAAGGTCACATAGCTCTGAAGTTCACAAATCAAGTGGATTGTGATCAGCTAGTGCCAAATACTACCCTGTATTTTGAAGCTACTCATAAAGCTGATTCCAGACTTTCTACATAAATAAGCAAGATATGATTTCTAAAATTAGGCATTTTGAATAAAAGCCAAATTCTCTTGATCAAACAAACAAACAAACAAAAACCCTCAAGCTCCTTTCTCCCCAGCAGAAAACTTTATTGTGCTAGGCACTGGTAGGGCCAGGGCACCTGTGAGCACTTTCTGAGCCACAGCAGAACCCAGCTTTAAAAGCTTGATGATAGTCAGTTGACGCTATCCAAGGAAAAGGATCGATTGTTTGTTGCAAAGGACCCCCAAAATGCAAATCCCAATGTCTACCCATATCTTTATCTAGCAAAAGAGATGGTCAACCACACCTGAAATGCCTTGAAGCTGTGAATTCAGTAAAAGAGCACGGACAATTGGGGGCACTAAGAAGGCTGTTCCCCAAACAAAAGCTTGAGCAATACCGACAGTGAAGAAACCTTTGTTTTTACCAGCCTCTTCTCCATAAAAGATTTTTTTTTTTACTTTCCCCAATAAATATTTATTGGAGCCATTGCTTACAGTGGATATAAAAGAACACACCAGGTGGCAGGTTACAGTAGTTTCAAGGGACGGGTGAAAGGTGTGGCCCTTCGGTGCTAGGGGTAGTCTCCATTGTCATAATTAGCAAAATGTTAGCTGGTGAACCTAAAATTTAAATAGAAAATTATCTTTCTTGTGATGATCCCTGCCCCTGTCTTTGAAGATACTCCAAGTCTGACCATTGGCAGGCACTGGTTAGACCATTTGTCTCAACCTTTTCAACTGCATAATCTTTTTGCTACAAAGAATCTACAATATGTCTTTCATGTGTAAAGAAAATTCTTACTCAACCTGTAAAAAACCTAGCAGATGGCACAGTAATTTGTATATCCATGCATGCATACAGGATATGTTCTCAGAGAATGAATCAGATTCATGTTACACCTATTTAAATATTTCATTATATTTAATTTTAATTCATTTATTCATAGTTTTAACCTCTGTAAGTACAACCGTTATTTAAATTAATAGACAGGTAAATGGCATCAACAAAACCGCAGCATTTAATGTTTAAGATAACTGACATGCATGAAGTCATTGTATTAAAATATTGGTTTTCCTATTGTTTTCCACAGATGGTGCCAGTAATTAATATTATGCTATTTTTTCATCAGCTGGATTTCCTGTTGACAAAATTCACATAGTATAAAATAAACTGCTATATTATACTACCCGATTATATTATGTATAGTTTAAATATTTATTAGTGATAATATGTTTGTCATATTTAAAAATATGTAATACTCTCAATTGTCAATGAATTATTAAAGTTAATAAGACAGGCAGTGGGGTACACTCACAAAAATGTTAACTGCACAGTTGATTATAGATGTGTAACAAATCTGTAACAGGACCATCTGGCTTCTGAGAATGATATCAATTTCAAGATACAGAAAGTATCTAGATGATTAAAAAGTATTGAGAAATAATATAACATACCTCTTTAAAAAGTCCTTGTGAAGGGAAGTGTCTCTCCTGAGTGGCCAATAGATGCTTCCTTTATTATTCCAGAAATGCCAGGGGATCTCAATAGCACTGCTGTGTATGAGCACGTAATCTTGAAAATGACTTTAAAACCTGACTTTTTACAACTGAGCCCCCTCCCCCCGCCAACTTAGCATCCATCCTCAGTAGGCTGACTTATCTCATGAGGAAGAAGTGCAGTTCTGTGGCATCCATCTGGATAGGCCACTCAAAAGGACCCTCCAACCCAGTCCTTGGGAGTGCTTCTAGCTTTCACTAGCCCCTCCAACAGAGGGCATAGAAGTAGGAAGTCAATACTTATAAATTTCCTTTCCTTTCAGACAGATAAAATATAACATGGTAGCTTTAGTTTTGAAGCATTTTACTCATTCCTTATTTCTAAAGTCCATAAAAATACTTTTTAAATATACCCAGTTCTCAAAACTGTAAATTACTTCCCAGAGAATGTTTCATTAGTAAACAAAGCTTCCAAAGAGACACCAAAGTGAATAAAAGGCCCCACGTGTTCCCAGGCTTTACCTTCTGATAATGTTGGTCAGAGTCCCTGTGAGGCCCTCCCAATCTGTAAACACGTTGTCCCTATATTTTCTATCCATTAGTGCTTATTCTTGCTCTAGAAACTTACCCATTTGGAGGCCAAGATTCAATGAAAGCCTTCCCATGCACTCTTTGTAGGGGAGCTTGAAAGACTAATCTTTCATGTTACTGAGTGTCACCATTCTAAGTCCATCCCTTCTTACTTCCATCCTGTAGTCTAATGTAGGGAACGCAGCACGCCGCTCCACACTAACAGGTTATCACGGACTAATTACAACGCCCGGGAAGATATGGAGGACACAAGTGAACTGAGTGAGGTGGAACACCACATTTTCATTTAAAATCAAAGAGTCTGGTATCTACATCTCTGCTCTTGAATTTCCAGGCTGTGGCGGAGTCCTGTAAGCCAATAGTAAAACACAGCTTGACCACTCTGTCTGCAGACAAGTGATTGAAGATTCTGTATTCACACTGGGCTTGGCTTCCCTGGGGATCTTTCTCTTTTTTTCTTAACATATTCTTTCTATGGTCATCAGGAAAAGAAGCTAACTTCATTTTCATTTTCAAACTAAATTCCTCTACAGACGGCAAAATATTAATGGCCTAGGAAAAGCAGGATTGTAAAATTTACAATAACAAATCTTCTTGTCCTGGCGCTTTGGTCTCTTTCATTATTACTAAATTGGGTCCCTGGCTTTCTTTGTTTTGGAAAAGAGACAAATGTTATTACTAGTCCCTTAAATCCTCCAATAGAAGTCAACTAAAAATGTGTGAAATTTCTGGTAAGGATGTTGACATTCAAATTGTACGTCAACCAGAGAACACATGGTACAGAAATAAATGGTTTCAAAGTTAACAAACATCCCTGATGAAATGTGAACATCTCTTTAAACATTAAAAACAAACCTCTTAAGAGAGAATTTATTAAGATACTTTCCTAACTTTTTATTTTTGCACATGTGTAGCATGACTCTTGAAAGTTCTTATTAATGAAAACACACCCAGAGCCAGGTATTGGGATGAATGCTGGAAGATCAGAGAAGCAGAACAAGTCACAGCTTCCTCACCTCGCCAGTTCCTCAGCTGATCCCGTTTCCTCAGACTGGAAGCCTCTGAGTCCTCATCCAAATGGATCTCAGCTGAACTGTGCTGCTCAAAAGCCTAAAAGCTTAACTAGACTCTAGTTCCTGGTCCTCACACCTTATATACCTTTCTGCTTCCTGCCATCACTTCCTGGGATTAAAGGTATGTGTTACCATGCCTGGCTGTTTCCAATGTGGCTTTGAACTCACAGAGATCCAGACAGATCTCTGCCTTCGGAATGCTATGATTAAAGGTGTGTGTGCACCCATTTTCTGGCCTCTATATCTAGTGACTGTTCTGTTCTCTGACCCCAGATAAGTTTATTAGGGTGCACAATATATTGGGGAACACAGTATCACCACACAAATGCATATATGTGTTGAATACCAATTTCATTTATAAATTACTTCAAGGACTGTTAATGCCACTTTAAAAATTTACACTTGTCAGTCATTTGGTATGTAAAAAACTCTATCAAATAAAGGAAATAAAGTGACATAAATCCCACAACTAGTGTTACCCAAAGTAAAAATTTAAATTTAGTAAGTATACTCATTTATACTCTAATTTAATACTCATTTTAAAATTATTTTCAGCTTTTGATATTGTATAATACTTTTCTGTTGGTATGAATACATACCATATCAACAAGCAATGTAGGAAAGAAAGGATTTCTTTTGGTTTAGGGTTCCGGAGTGACAGTCCACAATGCATGGGAGGCATGGCAGCTGGAACACACATTTGAAGCTCCCATCTTCAGCCACACACAGGAAACAAAGACAGTTGGACCTGGAAGAGGTTGAGGCTGTGCAGTTTCAGAACCTGTCCTCAGTGGTGCACTTCCCCACCAAGGCTCCATATCCCAATACAGCACCCCCAACTGGAGAAGAAGAATTCCAATTCCTGAGTCTAGTGGGGACATTTCTCACTCAACACACCACAGTCCTCTCTATGACCTCATAGGCTCATAGCCTTAATAAAATGCAAAATATATTTACTTCTACTTCAAAATTTCCCATAGTTTTGAACAGTCTCAACACTATTCAATAGTCCAAAGACCAAAATCTCCTCTAAGACTCAAGACAATTCCTTAACTGTCACCTCCTGTAAAATCAAACAGCAAATTACATGCTTCCAAAACACATTGGCACAGACTATACATTCCCATTCCAAATGGGAGGAATGAGACAGAATTTAGATATACTGGGCCAAAGCGAGACCAAAAATACCAAATCCTCTAGATCCACATTTGGTGATTGGCACTTCGGTTTCATAAGGTTTAGACGGCCCCATCCTACCAGCTTTACTGCCTGCAACAGGCACCTCTCTCTTGAGCTGTTCCTACTTCTTGTATGCAGTTTTTCTTGCAGTTGTCTTACAACTCTGGAATCTCCAAAATCTTGGGGTCTGTACTGTAGCCCCAGCTTCACTTTAATAGTTTAATGCAAAGGCCTGGCAGGGACTCCCTGCCACACTTTGCCTGGTGTCAGTGACTCCCTGAAACCACTGAGGAGGAACCCAGAGCTCCCTCACTTTTAAGCCTCTGAAGCCAATACCATGGACACAACACTGCCAACTTGAGATAAGATCCTCCTCCCTGCTGTGAGCTTGAATTGTATTAGCAGGAGCTTTTGTTTGCTGAAGCAACTGCTTTCTAGGAGCAGTGAGCTTCTGAAATTTTTTCCTTTCACAAGTTGGGGAGCATATCTAGGTAGGATCCTACCTACAGGGCACACTTCCCAATGCTCCAATGTAGAGTAGAGTTAATCATCTGAACTTTTTCATCCTCTCTTTAAGCACATGCCTTAGTTATAACACCAAGCTTCATACTATTCTTTTTCTTTCCAAACTTTATACTCTGTATTTCTTTCAGTCCTCCTTGCTCCTTTTCTTTGTAAACCTGTATAAGGGGAATCAATAATAACTAGATCACAGACTCAATATTATACGATCTTGTAATTTCCTCTGCCAAAGAAATTATTCCATTGTACTTTAATTTAGCTCCAAGATTGTTCTTAGGACACTAGCAGAAGGCACGAAAATTCCATGCCAAAATATTGCATCAATGATCTCTAACCTAGCTGTTTTTCCATTCTTTATTTACCTCTGAAACATCTTAATCCAGACCTCTGTCCTCAGTATTAGTCTCAACACTACCGTTTTCCAGGCTCCTTCTAGAATGGTTCATTAAGCTCTGCATTCAACCTGCTTTCTAGTCCAAACTTCCAAACTCTCCATATTCCCATAAATAGCAAAATTAGATTCTTCACAGCAACAACCTGACCCTCTAATACCAATGTCATGTCTTAGGTACTTTTTGTTGCTGTGATAAAATACTATGACTAAAAGCAATTTATGGAAGGGTTTATTTTTATTGATGGTTCTTGAGGGCTAAGAGTCTATTATGGCAGGGAAGTAGCTTATTAACTCCAATTATAGGCTATGTGTTCTACATGGCTTATAGGCCTTGACTTTAGAAATGTTAACAGAGTACAAGCTAAGTACTAAAGAAGGATGGCCAAAAGGAAAAGAGGAAAGGAAAGAGGGAGAAAGAGAGAGGATGAAGGGAGAAAGAAGATAAGTGATCAAATATAGTATGTAAAACATGAAAACAAAGATTGATTGACAACTTTTTCCTTGCTTAGTAAGAATGCCATGTCAGTAAATGTGTAAGAAGTGTGATTTCTGTTCATATCCAGCATTATAAATTATTATTCATACTTGTCATGTGATTCTCCCCCCCACTGACCCCAACTTGCCTTTTCATTGAAGACTTTATATTGAAAATCATGACATCCTGCCTGTGTGTGATCTTTTCTTAACCTATTAGAAGAGAAAACCATAAAACAGGATTTGTCTTCTACAAATTTATGATCAGAATGATTTGTGTTTCAAAAAGTCCTTGCAAGAAACAGCAGATCTTAATGATCAGATTATTTATATTAAGATAACAACTACATCTAAATTAATTTTTTTCATTCAGACACAGAACAATCTAATAGTATTCCCATTTCTCTTGACATTTTAATTTTCTAAGACCTCTACCTTGGTTTCATGTTTAGTTGTATTATCTGTTTCTATTAAGGGTTCTCACAGATTGAGACAGCATGATACCACTGTGGCCAATTCTGTTGGGGTCTTCACTCACCCTGAATGTCTAAGCAATGTCCTCATCCTCAGCCCATTCCCTATGGAGAACCAACAGCCAGTGAGTGACTGGTTGGAATCACAAAAGTCCCACTGTGTGCTTCAAGGGAGCACCTGTGCTATACAACTCACTTGGCCTTTGTGAGTCACCCGAGTTCACTTTCTTATCAACTTCTCTCCCTTGTCTATTTCAGGTCCCTTAATCTAGCATAAAAATTTTCCTGAGTGAGCAATTTCAGAGGTTTCTTTTGCCAGTTTTATTCTCAGATACTTCTAAGTAATATTCATGATAAATTCGTAATGTTTGAGCAATGCTTTCAGTAAAATATCTAGCATTGACACATAAGAATAGTTTTTTAGAAAAATCATCATTTGTCAGTCTCAACTGCAGTGCTCATACCTGTAAAGTAACAATAATGGACTACTGATGGTCACAAATGTAAACAAAATACTTAAATGGATTATATAGCAGTAAGTACTTCTATTAACCACTAAAATTGTCAGTTTTGTGTGTTTTTTAATATTTATTTTATTTTTTAATCTTATATATATGTGCCAGTTTGTGTGTGGGTATGTGCACAGGAGTATAGATGCCTGTGGAGGTTAGAAGAAGATGTAGGTCCCCTGGAGGTGGAGTTACAGGTGGTTAACAGTCGCTTGACATGCGTGCTTGATGGGTGTGTTCCCAATCAGACTCAGGTCCTCTAAAACATCATCAGGTTCTTTTAACCATTGAGGCATAGCTCCACCTTTTGTTTAATTTTTAATACATGAATTTTTTTTTTTAGGAAGCCAGAAGCATCACTTTATAGAACAGTTAGTCTAAATTACTTTCTCTTCCTTCACATGCGATGCTGAACATGAATTTTTCTGTTCTGTGAAATTATGGTTGCCTCAAAACTGAATTGTTCCAATGCTAAATAAAAAAAAAAAAAAACAGAATCAAGTCACACATATTCTGGAAACTGTCACTAAGCTACTGAAAATTGGAGCCTTATACATAGCTCACAGATGGAGGCAGAAGAACCAGCCCATTTATACACTAAAACTTCCTATCTTGTCTTCCACCTCCCAGGTACCTCCACTTCTCTCCTCTTCTCCATCTCCTCCTCTCTTGTCCACTCCTCTCCTTTCCTGTTCTCTCTTCTCCTCTCCCCTCCTCTCCTCTCCTTTCTCTCTTCTTCTCTCCTGCACCCTCTAATACCCTCTCCTCTCCTCCCCTCTACTAGGCGCTCCTCTCTCCTCCCCTTTCCTCTCCTGTCCTCCCTTCTCCTCTCCCCTCCTCCCTTCTCCTCCTTCTCTCTTCCTCCTCTCTGCTCTCTGTAGTTGGAGTTTTTTCCAGTGCCACCTGGGCCCCCAGCTGCTGAGACCCAAATAAACACATAGAGGCTTATATTAATTATGAACTGTATGGCCTATTGAAAGTGCTGGGAATGTCTTTCTGTATGCTGTGAATGTGTGTTGCTCTGATTTGACTGATAAATAAAATGCTGATTGGCCAGTAGCCAGGCAGGAAGTATAGTATAGGTGGGATAAGCTGAGAGGAGAATTCTGGGAAGAGGAAGACTGTGTCAGGAGTCTCCAGCCAGACACAGAGGAAGCAAGATGTAAAGGCAGAACTGAGAAAAGGTACCAAGCCACGTGGCTAAACATAAATAAAAATTATGGGTTAATTTAAATGAAGGCTAGTCAATAGTTAGCCTGAGCTAATGGCTGAGCAGTTTTAATTAATGTAAGCCTCGGTGTGTTTGCTTGGGTCCAAGCAACGAAAAGGCCATGGAAGCCGGGCAGGACCATGAAAATTTCAGCTACAGCTCTCCTCTTTCCATCACACTGTCACTCTCTTTACTTCTTCCAAATCCCTCCACCTTTCCTGTTCTCTTTCTCTTCCCATCCTCCCCTTCTCTTCCCCTGCCCCTTCAGTGTTGTGCTCCTCCTCTGTAGAGGCTACCTGAAGTAAAGAACTCTAGAGGGTGGTACAAATCCTCCACCACTGTCCACGCCAAGCTGAACATGGACAGGGATACCCGAAACGTCCTCCATCTTCACCGTTCTAAAGGTGACAGATCTCTTAATATGCTCATGTCACAGAGAACAAACACCACAGCATAGAGTGGTGGGAGTCATTGCAGTGGGTGGATGGGAGCGGAGGTCACTTGCCACGGGAACTGCTGCCTCACTTCCACAGAAGGTGGCCACATGAGCCTGCTCACATGGACCCACAGGAGAGAGCAGCTGCTCTTTTTGAGGGAGTTCTAAGTGGTGGCAGGGGCTGGACAAACTTTTAAATAATGTGCACCACACTACCCCTAGGTAAATTCCAAAAGAGCAACGGGGGAAAAACACTGTACAAGTAATTTAGTGTCTTATCAGTTGTGTGGTCACTAGAACCAGAACAGAAGTGGTGAACCAACTTGCAGAGAAGAAGAGAGAACCCAAGAAGGTTGCCGCTCACGTAATCCCATGTTCTTAGGACACATTTGGACTGTATAGGAGTGGGGAGGAGAACCCTGAATTGGGAGTTTATAAAGTAGACCTGGACTAAATTTTTTTTTTTTTTTTTTTTTTTTTGGTTTTTCGAGACAGGGTTTCTCTGTGTAGCTTTGCGCCTTTCCTGGGACTCACTTGGTAGCCCAGGCTGGCCTCGAACTCACAGGGATCCACCTGGCTCTGCCTCCCGAGTGCTGGGATTAAAGGCGTGCACCCCCACCGCCCGGCCTGGACTAAATTTTAATAACCAGGAATAGCCAGAAAATTATGAACTCAGACTAAGATTTCATTAAAGACACAGAACCGGGCAGTTCCACAGAGCACACGTGAAGACAGTGATTTAGAAGAATCAGACCAGTTTATATCCTACTGAGTTCAAAATCCTCAATAACTAGCTACATATCAGTAGGTAACTGGACCTGTGAATTATTTAAATTGAGTAAAACTGAAAAATATTAATGTCAATGAGTGTGGACCTGTACTAAATGCTGTCAGTGTGTAAGGGAGTCTATTTAGGGACAAAAAGTGTGGTACCTGGTACCAATACAAATTCACTGTAATTGAGATTCATCTCCACTGACTAGCTGAGTGATTTGGGCAAATCCATGTTCAATGAGGTTCATATAGACTCCAGGGACTGTGGCAGTGCACAAGACTCATACAGGTTCAAGCAACAAGGGGTCCCAGCCCTGAACGGGGAGAGCAGACAGAGTCCCACCCTAACATAGAAGCTGTTTGTGATTAATACCCACTGGCAAAGAGAAAATCATTTTTCCCAAATGGAGTATTTCTGGACATTTCAAGCACACTCCAGGACAGGATCCACACCCAGGAGTAGCTGGCCAACACAAAATGAACTCCATTTTATTTTTGGACTTTTTGTTTGCATTTTGACAAATTTTATTTTATCTTACGGGTCTTTGGCTGTTTGTTTTGATTTTCACTTTTTCTTTTATTTTTGAGATAGTGTGAGTATAAAGTTTGGTGAGGGGGGAAGTTGGGAGGGTCTGGAAGGTTTGGGGGAGGGGAAAACATGATCTAAATGTATTATATGAAAAAAGTTTTAAATAGAAAATATTTGATGATTTGAAATTGGAGATAACGACCTGCAAGCTTGGTGTAGTGAATGAATGAAGCAACAAAGGGCAAACACAATGTGTGACACGTGATAGATGTTCCAACAGCATATTATGATGTATGCAAAAATCAACTGAGTCAAAGGTCTTATATACTCAAACTGGATGAAGAAGTACTTAAATTCCTCAGTGGCTGGCACTGCACTGAACTCATCAAGTTTCTAATGATGGTTCTCTAATCCAAGCTATGGAAGTTGATACTTCCACCACTTCATTTATTTTTAACTTGCAATACTTTAACATCTGATGCGTGGTTAATTTTAAAGTCAAGCAAATAAAAATCAAAAAGTATTCAGTACTGGAGAATTAGGCCCTTGGTAAACCAACAAGAGATAACTTCTAAAGTTAATTTATTGGCAAAAATATGTCCTAGCCACTACCTTTCCAAACACATAGTTAGAAAGAGGCTAACTTTGTGGGGTTTTTTTGTTGTTGTTGTTGTTTTTTTTTTCTGGTTTTTTGAGACAAGGTTTCTCTGTGTAGCTTTGTGCCTTTCCTGGGACTCACTTGGTAGCCCAGGCTGGCCTCAAACTCACAGAGATCCGCCTGGCTCTGCCTCCCGAGTGCTGGGATTAAAGGCGTGCGCCACCACCGCCTGGCTAACTTTGTGTTTTCTAATGTGCTTATCTATTCATTTAACACATTAGGGGGATCCATATTTTGATGAAAAGGACATTGAACAATGGACCTGCCCTTGAGTTTTCTCCCAAGATCCAGAGAACTTCCTCATTTTGTGGATTAGACCAATTGTAAGTATTTCTCTCTCTTGTTTCTGGCACACTCTGATCAGTAATGAATCCTTTCATCCCAAAGAGCAGATTTGTGTCCTCTCTGCTCCAAAGGACACACTGACCAATTGGAGTTCACCAACCCCAGCCCTAGATGACACTCTGGCTACATCATTTATATTGGTGTTTACACTGTGGTTGTTGTGCTTTTTTCCTTAATGAATATAATGTTTTATAAGAAAGTTTTTTTCAGGTAATATTTTTGTACATTGTGCTGGCTTGAGGTTTAGGAAGAAGGATGTAAATGATTTCCTGAACAATCACTCTTCAGGAACCAAGGCTGCAGCTTCCTTGCCTATAATATGTGGTGAAGGGCACTGACTGGGTCCTACAAATGTAGGGAGAGCCAGAAAGGCATGGCAGTTGCCTCTGGCTGGGCTGTCAGGGTAGTGAAGGCTAGCAGCGCTCCAAGTCTTATCTTTAAAGCAGTGGAGTGAGGCCTGAGACATACATTTGTGGTAGAGTGCTCAAACTGTGTATTCAAGGGGTTTGATTCTCAGTAATTAAATAATGATGATAATGATGAAGATGATGATGATGATGATGATGATGATGATGATTATGATGATGATGTACCTACCAGACTGACAGTAACCCTGATAATTATCCTAAATTATCCTTAAAATTCCAGGCTACTTAAGCTGAAGATGTTTCCAGAACCTTCTTGCAACTTTTTTTTATGAAACTTGAAGAAAGAAAACACACACACACACACACACACACACACACACACACACACACACATATATATATATATATATATATACACACACACAAAATCATTATATGTATTATATATACAAATACATATATACATTATACAGATATATATGTATACGTACATTAAAGTAGAAGCGAAGCTGTCTAGGGGGACAAGGGGCACTCATGGGAGGGAATTGATGAGAAAAGAGAAGTCATTGGAGGTGTAGAGAAAACATGTCTAATGCACAACATATATGTGTGTAAAAACTTAAAAAGTATTTGGGGATTCTTTTATGTGTGTGAGTGTTTTGCCTGTGTGAATGTGCACTGCATGTGTGCCTGGAACCAAAGGAGGTCAGAAAAGGGCAGTTTCATGAAACTAGAATCATGAAACTAGAATCACAGATGGTTGTGAGCTACCATGTGGGTGCTGGGAATCAAACTTGAGTCTTCTGCTAGAACAAGTGACTCTAACTGCTGAGCTATCTCACCAGCCCCATAAATAAATAAGCAGGTTTCTGACAATATAGTGCCATCAAAGAAAGAGAAACCTGAGAAGGGAGCTGCCAAGGGGGAGATACACATGACCTAGAAAACATGGCACCGCACCACGCATGGAAACAAATACGTCTTTAAAAATGAATTCCCATGATATCTTTTAAAATGGACGTGTCTACTAAAATATTTGTTGAACATGCTTCTACAATTATCAGGATGCTCCTTTCCATTGAGATGGGTTATGGCAATTGCTACACAGTAATAATCTGTAATTCTGAGTCAAAATAATCAGTGTGTTAGTCCTCAGCGTTCTCAATATGGAGTGGACAGGGAAACCTGAGAAGTTTGTTATTCACACTTTATGTTAAGAGCTTATAGACATGATGGTAAGAAGAAATGCAGGGAAATACTTATACTTTATTTTTAGACTAAACTGATTGTGATTGTGAAGAAGGAAACAATGTCTTACTATTTAGAAGAATTCATCTTGAAGAGCGATTAGAGTAGTAGTGTAATTCCTCTGCCATAGACAACAAGTATGCTGCAGAGTGGGGTCAACAGTAAGGACAAACTTCGTTAGAAAAGTATAACAGAACCATCCTAAACATGTCATTTGTATTCAGGGTCTTGTATGTCAGTGCATAGGGTACTTTTAATAAATGAGTGTAAATGACTATATTTAATATGGTAAAAATATTAGAAAATAATCATTCTAGTGATGAGATCACTGGAAGGGATTTCTTGTTTAATATCTATTCTTTAAGCTTTCTGAACTGAACGTTAGTCTTCCTCATACTTCCATACTTCTTACATCATACAATAGTAAGTATATGCTTCATGTTTGTTAGTGAAAGCTAAAACCATGATGAATGGACTAGTAATGGGGGATAATGAAGAGTTCTAGAAAGAAGATAAAACCACACAGAATTTTAAGCCATGTGGGGTACCATTATTAAGTACATCACTATATCAGACTGTATTGTCTATAAATGGCTAAAGACACAGATTATCAGGGCTGGTGAAATGGTTAAGCAGGTAAGGCACTTGTTGTCCAGTCCAACTACCTGAGTTCAATCCCAGGGATCCACAGGGTAGAAACAAAGAACTAACTTCTGAATGTTGTCCTCTGACCTCTCCACACGTGTCATAATGGCACACACAATACATGAATGCCCTAAAGAAAGAATTTGAAAAGAAGTAGAGAAATAACTGTATCTAATCTCGTCTTTCCCCATCCTCTCTCAGAATCCAGTAAGAAGAGGCTAGGGCTAGCCACAGGTGTGACTGACTGATCCTGCAGTTCCATGCATCTGTCTTTGTGTGCTTCAGTCTCTCTTGTGTACTCCAGGTCTTCTTCAGCTTCCATTACCAATCAATGTTTTCCATATTCCTTCTTTCCCTTCATCATTAACGAGTTCCTTATATGTGTTCCAGTGAACAGGATAACAGAGCTTCTACCTGACTCTTCATGTCAGGAAGGTCAGTAATGGAGCCCATTTGCCATTTAGAGGGGAAAACCAGATCCCATGGTGAGGCCAAATGTCACTAGTCCAAGCAAAATACCAGCTAAAGTGTGAACAAATATGTAGTATGGACTATGAAGCATGACTGAGGAGTAAACCTTCAGATGCCCTGACTCACTAACCTTCAAATGAGCCCAAGTACGGTGTAATGAAACACGATCATATACCCTTACACAAACTGAAGAGATGTAAGCAAGATCAGCACCATCGTTTTTGTTTTTGTTTTTGTTTTGGGTTTTTTTTTTTTTTGGTTTTTTTTTTTGTTTGTTTTTGTTTTTGTTTTTAGCCATTAAGCTTTGAAAGATTTTGTTGCATGGTGATAAATAACAGGACAATCGTAAGAGACATTAGACTGATCAAGAGAGCTATGTCATTTCCCAACACAGATGATAATGCCACAACACTTTAAAACTACTGTGCAATGTATAGGAAATTTGTGTTTTGTATAAGCCATTGTGTCAGCACCATACTTACCTAATAATGCATGGAACAGAATTTATTCTGCATGGAAATCATATGCTGAGAAATCAAGGCACCTGAATCTTCCATGCATCACTGCCACTTAGAAGAACGAAGAGTCAGTAAGAGTAAAAAGATGACTATTCTGTATGCACACACAGCAGTCTTTCTCCATTTTGGTAGTACCATTCAAGTTTCATTTTTCCTAATTGTTTTTTGTAGAATTATTCTTTATACAACCAAGTACTATATAATGTACTTTGGATAAACTTGTCACAAGTGGTACTTGAGTGGCTGGCTGCATGGATTGGTGTGGCTAAGAGTGAAGCCTGGCCAACATCATGTAATAACTGGCCAGTGTCTTTTCTAATGGGGAGAAAGGAGAGTTCTCTGATTGACTGATTGATTGATTGATGATTGATTGATTGATTGGTTGGTCGGTTGATTAATTGGTTAATTGATTGATCCTTTGTGTCAACCTCTAAGGCTCCTAGCAGGCTTTTCACATGTTATTTAGAAAAATTTTGATTGAGAATGGAAACTGGTTGGAGAAGTGGAGACAGGGCATGAAAAAGAGGCTAAGTCCAGACAGATGACTCGTGGGACAGCAGGAACACTCATGCCTGTTGCTAACCTCATCATCATTTTGCCCAGTAAAATATTCCTCTTTTGCAAATATTTCAGTTACTTTTCAGCAACAAACACAAATAGGTCATAATGGAAAAACTGTTCAATCAAGATGAATCATCTGAGAAGTACACAGAGTAGAAATATGAAGAGACTTTTGCCAAGTTTTCCAAAAGTCAAAATACTTGGTGGAGACATAGCGGAGTTGGTCAGTGGCTATCCCAGAGCCAGCATCTGAAAATGGGCACCACACCACAGTACTAGAAAATTCTAATGAAATGAATGCTAGCTTATAAATCATAAACACAAAGAACCCAATAGAAGTGAAGCCATATTTTTTTTAGATGAAGGAAAGCGGCCTTTCTTCCCTGATTCTAAGAGTGTTACCATCTGTCTTGTTATAACGTGATAGTTTCATTTTTTCTAATTTGTTAAATATAAAAAATATACTGCAAAATTATATTTTAAAGGAAATTAAGCTTTTAGACTCTAGACAGTGATAGACACACCATAACAGATGTTTTCCTTGTAGATATTTCAATGATAAATGGATTCTCTAGTTAAAGGAACATTTTTTACTCAAGCTAGGACAAGAGGAATCAACACAAAAAAAGTTTTATGAATGACTAGTATTGCCTCAGAAAACTATGATCCAGAAGGTACCGAGACTTTCAAACATGCCAAGGGTGATGCTGATGACTATAGGAATGACAGACTTCCCTTGGTCCGCACACTAGATCAACAGCCAGGAAAGAGTTGGTTCATTTTGCAAAACAGAAAATCTAAAGTTAACAGGCGATTGAAGTTAGTGCAGTTCTATTCCACTTTGGATGATGTCTATCATCACAGAGATGAGCTTTCAAACTGGTGAAGGTAAAGGAGATGTGGCTGCAGAAACTGGAGGCTAAGGTTGGTAAATGTAGGTACCGTGAAGTGGGGTTGTAGTTGGTTGGTCCAGAAAAAGAAATGAACCCCAGCACTAACAATCTCTGTGGAATCGACAATAAGAAGGATGCCAGAAGGCTTTAGACTATTACAAGAGCTGGGAATGGAAACCAACAACATGTTGTGTGTAACATGCCTGAAGCCCCAGAATGGATCACCAGCATCCTCCATCAAATCAACAGACAAAAGAATTTTGAATTGCAAAATTAGACACTAGCAACTTGGGTTTTGATCTATATTCAGGTAACTATTCCAGTATTTAGTAATAAATTAGTTCAAAATCTTCAAGTGAAGAAAGCATATGGATGTTGTGACAAATAGCTTTAATTTCAGCACCCAGGAGGCAGAGACAGATGAATCTTTCTGAGTCTGAAGCCAGCCTGGACTGCACAGGAAGTTTCAGGACAGCCATGGATGTGTAGTGAGAGCCTGTCCCAAAAAAGTAAGAGACAGAAACAAAGTCAGAGAGAGCAATGATCATTCAAAGCCAGCAGAGGTTCATCAACAATAAATTCTGTATCACCAAAGGAATTTCTGTTTATAGATAAATATCATAGAAAGGAGCTGCAGGTGCATTTCAGCCCTTTCACTTCCTAATTATATGATGGGTGTGCACAGATGTAACAACATATGATGCTATTGGACACACAATGTGAAACTTTTCATACAAATTAGTATGAAACAAAATGTCACTACATAGATTATTGCATTGGTACACCTCTTAGACGATGTTTACAGTCACAGAAACTGTGAAAGGGGCCTCTGTGTGCCCTGTGTGCTTTCCACAGTTTTTCTCTTCCATCATGGAGGAACTGAAGTCACAGAGCAGAAATGCCAGTACTCCAAGATGAAGAGATCAGAGGATTTAACCCACCAGTTAGATGAGAGAACTGACACGATGAAGCAATCAGCTTTCAACTGAGCCACCATACACTTTGGGGGATGTTTAGTAAACCAACTTGAATCCTCTCACCAATTAATTCATGGTGATTGTGCTACTAATTTCACATGCTTCTTCAAACGTGTGAATTTTAAAAGTGTATCAACTGATATTTGGCTGTTTCTTCATTTTGAATTCCTTTGACAAGTGGAGAAGACGAAATAGCAGAATGAGTGGCGTGTTACAGTCGGTGAGTAGTTCCAACATGGCAAGTGACATAGGAATTTAGTTAATTAACGATGAGCATAGCAAGGAGTGATGGGGTGTATAGCACTCAAGAGGCTGAGGCAGGAGGATCATGACTTTGAATCCAGCCCAGGCTGGTCTCAAATAAAATAAAACAAAGCAAAACAATAGTGAACATAAACCCAAATATCAGTCAACATGCAAATGACCATTGGAGAGCGATACATGGAGCCAGAGATGCAAATTTCTCTTGAAATTGCCTGGCATCAGGCCAGCTCTGGACTCCGGAGCTGGACAGCGCTTTTGAGAAGGCATGCTGTGTTGTTGTGCCTACTGTGCAGACCAGAAGACTAATGCTCAGAGAGGAACAACTTGCCTGCAGCATTCAGAGGCTATGTCCTACAGATGAACAACTCTTCAAGTGGACCTTGCAACCCAGCACTACAGTCCAGGTCACTAAACCCAAACTTCAATGTAAGACCAATAATAAAAAAAAACACAGCAATCAACTAAAGTAAGGAATCATGCGTATATGCAGAAAAACGATGGTAACGGTGAAAAGAACTAACATAAGTTTGTAAAATGAATTTTCAGATTAAGCATTCCAAAATATATGAATTTTTATATAAACCATTTCATATGAAGATTCATTATTGGTAAGAAATACAAATTTAAAATAAAAACTTACTGTATAATACAAAATTATTTTTCTTTAATGAAAGCAATATGCTCTAAGTCTTCCTCCTAAGAGTATATTTTATACATTGGCCAGTTTATCCAACTTGGCAGTTTATAAGTAAGGGGGACTCACAGTATTCTTTTGTATTCATAACATGGGGTTGTGGATGTTTACTTTCTTAATGTCTGAAAGTTATACAGTTTAAGTCACACTCATTCTGTTTTAAATTGTATTTATAAAATTAGTGTCTTGTTTAAGGAAAACACATGTCCATGTTCACATATCCCCAATCAGCTGCGGCGTCGTTCAGTAAACGATGGCTGCAAAGTGGTGCCTTGTGGTTTCATCCTTGTGTAGGTGCGGACTTTCTGATGGACCTCACACTCAGCCTTTGTCTCTCCTCCACCCTACAAGCAAATGTGAAAATCGTGTCTTCAGATCTCCTGGCCTCTTTTTTTCCTCTATGCATTTATTTACTTTGTTCCCTCTTTGCCTTACCCAGGTTTAAGGCTGAGGTTCTAGGTGAGCAAATGAAGACTCTAAGTACCCCGTTGCCTTCTCTCTTGAGATGCCGACTTAACTCCGTGAACTCACAATGTGCCTCCTTCTTCTCTATAAAACCTAAAATGGAAAGCATCCATTGCACAGTTTCTGATAGCCACAGCCCTGTTTTTAGTTCTCTCAACACAAGATAGATATTTCTGCTCGTCTGTGTTCTTCAAATTAAATGTTCACAATGATGATTCATGTTCACAGTGGTGATTTTGAATATACAAAGGACACATCTAAATGTCAGCTGGTTACCGGCTTTTTCCAGTAAGAGTCAACAGAATAATTAGAGATGGATAGAATGAAATAATAGAAGAGTACAAATTCTACAACATTTAAGATCAGCCAACATTATAAAGTTAGAATGCGAATTATCATGAGACCTGGAAATTATTGCAATGTCTCCATTGTAATTAAATTACAAATTTTCTATTATCTATACAAGGATTTACACATGGTAGACACTCATTAAATATGTTTATTTGTATTATAATTATTTTATTTTAATAAACATTTTCAATTGAGAATCTATCTTGTGGTGGATTTATGCTTTTAAGATAATAATTGTTTTAGATGAGGTCATAAGACCAGGAGGTTTCTGTGAAAGGAATCAGTTTATAATAACCTGAAGCAATAAAAGCTTAATAGTAGTAAGAGATATAATCATGTCATCAAAATAACACCATAATCGAAGAACTGAGAAGAATCTCAGCAGGTCCCCCTCTGTCTGTTTCTCTCTATATATCTGTCTGTCTCTCTCTCTCTGTCTCTCTCCTTCTTTCTCTGTGTTTGTGTGTGTCTGTGTCTTTGTGTCAGTGTGTGTGTACTCTCATGAGTATCTGTACATGTGGGAAGTGTTCATATATGAAGGTGGATATGCACGTGTGTGGAGACCAAAAGTCAACTCCAGATGTAATTACTTAGGAGCCAAGAACCTTGTTTGTTGAGGCAGCATTTTCCACTGGAAGATAGGACTTGCCAATTATGCTAGGCTGTCTAACAAGCAAGTCCCCAGTGTGCTCCTGTCTCCATGTCCCAAGCACCTGGCTGGATTTTACACACAGGCCACCATGCCAGCTCCACCCCACCTCCATTCACCTGGGTCTGGGGATCAAACTCTCTTTGCCATGCTTTCAAGGCATTGCCAACTGAGTTATCTCCTCCAGGCTTAGACAGATTATGTATTTAATAATATCTTTACTCAATGTGAATCATATCTTTACAAATAAAAACATACCTTTGAAATAGCTAAAGGGAACTCTAGTACATATACATAATGGAATAGTCCTCAGCCTTTAAGAAAAAAAGAAATACCATCTTTTGTGATAACTTTTATTGCACATCAATGTGGGGAGCACCATGGCCATGAAATTAATCCAGGAATCAGAAGACAAATACTGTATGATTTTACATATTTAGGGAATGTAAAAAATGATAAAGCAAACTAGAATAATGGCCTTCCAGAAGCTTGTGGTAGCCATAGTGGGAGAACTTTTGTGTAAATTTTGAGTTAAACAAAAACAGTAATTCAAGGGGTTTATTAAACATCATGGTTCCTTTGGTTAATAACAACATACTATGTACTTGAATATTCTGAAGAGAGAAGATTTTAAGTCTATAAAATATTATAGACACATTGTCTTGATTTAGCCATTCCAAAAGTATACACCATAAGTATATGCAATTTTTGAATTGTAAAAATAAATTTAATTGTGCTTTTATTTCTAATACAATTGTGGAGATACCCATTTACATGTACTTTTCTGAAAAATATATATTTGTATATATATTTCAGGAATTACAATGCTTTAATTGATATTTAAGTTCTTACTTCTCAGAACAATGTATTTTTGTCAACATTCATGATATTACTTAAGAACCCTGGATTCTCAGTCTTTGATCAACCAACTGTAGATTGATAATATATAAAAAAATGTGAAATATTAACTATATACAAACACTTTTCTTACCATTATAAAATATATTATTCCAAGAATTTCCATGGCAGTTGCATTGTATTATATATGTTACAGCATCTAGAGATGGTTTAAAATATGAAAAAGGATGTGCAAAGGTCCTGTGAAAATACTATGTCACTTTTTATAAAGGATGCAGTTTCCTCAGATTTTGGCATCCCTGGGAATTAAGGAAGCACTCTCTGGCAAACATTGAGGGATGAGCAGCCTCCTAAACCACAATCTCTCATCCTAATTGCACCCTACTGCTTTGGAGTTTACAAATCAGAAGAGAATACCCAGGCAGAATACTCCAGAACACTAGAAACTTTCTTACATGAAAACAACAATCAATAAATTCTTACTCTTTTCATTTTTTAAATTATAATCAGATTTACAATGGTGCGTGCCTTTAATCCTAGCACTCCAGAAGCAGAGGCAGGTAGATGTCAGAGTTTGAGGCCAATATGTTCTACAGAGTGAGTTCCAGGATAGCCGGCGATACACAAAGAAACCCTGTATCAAAAAACAAACAAACAAACAAAAAAAAAAAAACAAAAAACAAAAAACAAACAAACAAAAACAGATTTATATAAAATAGAGAAATATTATTTTTAAAATATTACAATGGTTATTTAAGTACTTAGAAGGTTATAAACACAACTTTCATTTCTACCCAGTGTTTGAGTTAGAAATATCTAATACATGTAAGAAGTATATACATATGCGCGCGCGCACGCACGCGCGCGCGCACACACATACACACACACACACACACACACACACACACACACACACACACACACCTCAATGTCTCTTCTTCACCTAACTCTCTTCTTCTGGTATTTGTTTATATAAAAAATGCAATGATGCTAACTTCATGATGGTGCCTATGCTCCTCGGACTGTGCTGAATGCTTTCATGTTTAGGATTGTGATAACTCTTTGAAATAGGTATTGTTTTCCTAATTATAACAAATGAGGAAACTAAGGTCCCATTATTAATGCCATCAAGAGGATAAGTGATCAGTCAGGAACAGCAGCTGTCTTTGCTTTAATCTGTTTCCTTGACAGCTTTGAAGAAAACACCTAAACTTCTTTTGATTAATAAAGACTATAGTTAATGTCTAGAAAGCTGAGGATTGTTGTCAAGGGAGACATTTATGATAAGGAATCATGTTAGTTTAAATTTTATTCCCCAGGTAGGGAATGTCCGGGAAGGGCCCTTCTTCTGCTGGTTTCTTTAAAGCACTTTGTACTCTCTGAAGGCCTGTAATTCAACAATCTTAAACTTGTGATGCCTGTGACACGCACATAATCCTGACTACCTAGTAGAACTTAATGATGCCTTAGTTCTTGATAATCACCAATTTGGAAAACACCCGTTAATTTATAGATGTGAACTCTAGATTAATATAAAAAATAACAGGGAGCCAAAATGATATATTTTTTTAGAACTAACCAAACTGTTGAGGTCTGAAAGCAAACTGGTGTTGAGGAAAGATCACGTCACATCACATATTTTGACAGCGGAGGACAAAATTTTCATCTCCCTTCAGTGACCAGAGCAATGTGAAGACAAACAGAAAACACTTGGTGACTTCCTTCCGATTGATGGGTGCCAATATTGGGTGACCTACAGTGATATCTTGTAAGGGAGCTAGACCCAAGAACAATTACCTTGGAGAGTCTGAGCACAGACTCCAAACTCAAAAGATGAAAGTCTATTTGAACCTTATCATAAGAAACACCTGACCCAGGAGGACTGAAGAGAGAAGGGAGCTGAGTAAGATCCTTGGAATTAATAGCCAAAAAAAAAGGGATAAAGAAAGATAAAAAGAAACATATTCTGTGAGGAAGATGTCATTGGTACATGTGGCTATTGGAACAAGCATCGATGGGGTTTAAGTCTTTGAGGTTAGTGGTAGTTGGTGAGCAAAATCCAACTTCAAGACCGTAAATAGTTCAATATAATACAATCACAAAGATAAGAGGAAGACGAGTGGGTAAAAGAATCCACACACACAACACAAATAAAGAGCTGTCACTCATTTTCCTAATGCAAAAAAAGAGAACTATTTAGTAATTTTTGACAGCAAAGAACCCATTTGTAACAGCCCTTTTACTTTTCAATTCATCCTTAAATTTAGAAGAAAGAAAAATGCTCCCACTCAATTGTTTCTATTATAAGTCAGTTCATCATTTATGAGTCCACGTCAGTGTCTTCAGTTGGCAGTGAAATAGCTAATTCCCACCGTATTTGCAGTCACCACTTCCTAGTGAATCTCTGCTGTTTGATTTAGCCTGTCATGTGACACAGGACGTCTTCAAACCGTTCACACCACTCCCCCTGCTCTGATCTTCACTCGTGGCGATAATTAGGGACACGATTCTTCAAGTTCATTCAAAATGCCAAGTGAATTCAGAATATAAGAGAAATACCAGCGTAACTCATATATCACAAGAAAAATTGTGTTGAACTGTATGAACTTGGTTACAACAATTACTTATATGTGGGAAAACTACAATGATTTCAAAGCAGTGATACAGAATTTAATTTTATGAACACATATAAATTCCAAATTGATTTAACTATCTTATATAGAATAGCCAAAATATGAGCTTAATGCATTCTATAGCATGTACTTCAGATTTAAATCACATTTTCTCTTTTCAGCTCAGAATTCTCAGACATTTCCTCTCCTTCAGTCTTAAGTCCTTTTAATTCATGCTTTCAAATAAAAAATTGCATATACAAGGTCAGTGAAATTGTTGTTTATGATTGAAATGGTTTTGCTACATCTGTTTTAAGAAGGGTCATTTTTCATTTCATTTTTAAAATTGGTTCAAAGTGTTTGGCTAACTGTACAAAATTACCTCATGGGCAGCTAACAGTCAACTCTGCTTTTAAGCTGTATGCAGTCTAAGAATTATGTAGGATTCCATAGACAAAAATATTAACTTAAAACTGTAGCATTTAATTCTTTACAGTAATTATCACTCAATTATTTTTCTGAGTATAAAAGCATATTTATCATATGTATTTTTCCTATCCCTTGATATGTTTTGGCTACTTCTGAGAAAAGAAATACAGTTTAATATTTGAAATCATTCTCTGATAGTACAGACCTTCATATCCTGATGTCTGTGTTTTCTGGTATATAGGCCTATGGCTTTGAAATTGAAACAAGTGTATCCACAGAGTACCACTGCTCAGTGTCTCTTTCTTTTGCTTTTTATCTTGTAAATGCACATATCAGCTAAATTGGCATTTTTTTATGTTTAGTATGTTTGCCTTTTGATGATCTACCAAATTCAAAACCTACACAGTGTTTAATGCAGGCTTTCTCTCCTAGCATATCTTCCTCATGAGCTGAGAGCATATCTGCCTTGCTATACAGACCAGCTTTGGCTGCAGGCTGGTAAGCCTCTGTCCTCAAGACGAAGGCATTGCTCATGCAGAGTACCAAGGATACTCAGTCTTGGCCAGTCTCCATTCCTGGAGCCAGGATATTAGCATGCACTATATTTCAGGATTAAACAAATATTATCATCTAAGCAAGAAATAAATTTCATGAGGAAATTGCAGGGCACCTGGACCCAGAAGTTTTTGTATTTGTGGTTCTTTATTGCACACTTTGTAAAATGACTCCAACTACTGGTCCTTGTCTAAGTCACAGGAGATTTCAAAGTGTAGCGATTTGTATGTTAAAATGAGAAGGAATTGAGTTTCTAGAAAAGTAAAACTTTATTGTAAGACTTAGAAAATAGTCAAGACAGTAACTATTGATAAATTATTATGATTATTACATTGCTATTGTTATTACATGAACACTATTGGAGAACAGTCAAACAAAAATAAATATTTCATTGTATGTAGTCTTGAAAATAAATTACTAACCTTGACGTCCATCAGCATACAACTCCTACATAGCCAATGACAGTTTTCATTGTTTAAAGACTACTTGGGAACGATTAAGAAAAGAATGATGTAATCTAATATGTGATAAAGAAAGATATAATATTCTCTACTGGAAGGCTTTCCTATCATGTCATATCAAAGTCTAGCAAAATGTTGAAAGTTAGAAATGTTATCAAGCATTAGCAGGCATTTAAAGAACGGCTCTTGAATATTTCTAGCATAAAAAAGTATTTCATGTGATGTAAATGAATGGTAATTTTCTGACTTTAAAAGAGAGCCATGCCAGTACATTTCAGCGTTCTGGACCCAATTCTGCAAACACGGAGACGCTTTCAATTTGCTCTGCCTGCCTTCCCGCCTTAGATGGCTGCGATTGCAGCGAAATTAATCCATTTAAAAATCTGCGGCTTAAACTTAAGGATTTTCAGTTTTTCCCCCCTTCTCTCTCTCTTTTTTTTTTCTTAGAATATCAATAAGTTCCAATTGAAGAGCGGATTCTTTTGCAATTCAGGCATGTGCCGGCGATAACGGGCGAGTTGGCAAGCAGAGAGGCAGAGATGGATTAATTATGCAGAGAACATGGAAATTCTGCTTATCATCGGCTAGCAAAGGAGCCCGGCTCACATAATCAGCAAACGAAGGGAGAGGGAAAAAATAACAATGCAATGGCACCTTCCAGCCCATCATCAGGATTTTTTCTACCCCCCTTGTAATTAAAAAATAACATACACTTATAGCCCTATCTCCTGTGCAGGCAAGGAGTGGATGTCCACAAAATAATTGCACTGGATATTAGAGCTGGTACCACTGGCTGTCCAGCCTTGCCTGCCCACCTTCTTTCTCTGTTGGCCTCTCAAGGCACTTTGCTTCTGAGCGCAGTCCAATCAGGCGGTGTCTCAGACGACGACACTCTAGTTCAGTTTCCAAAAATCTTAAATCGGCACCTTATCGTGATCCACGCAAACACACATACATATATGATAAATATTTGCAGGGCTGACTCTGGAGAAAGCTTGGGACCTGATCGCCTGTAGATTATCTGCTCAGTTTCAGAGTTCTTTTCCTTTTCCTTTTTTTTTTTCCTGGTGAAACATGTCCAAAAAGACTTCAGTTTGCAAGTGGTTGGATTAAAATGGTGAGCCGTGCAATGACCACGCTCTCTTCTCAAATGGTACCACTTGTTTACAACTCTCTTTTCTACCCCCTTTGCCAATTGACTTCATACCTTCCAGTATGCACTGGTAAAAATTTAAGTCTGTGATTCCAAACCAGAAGTCAGAATTCTGTATTGTTATTATGAAATATGACAGTGCAAAGCTTTCTGTGTCTCTAAATGCCAAGACACTACAATAACCCTAGTTCACTGCTTTAAAGAAAATCGCGTTTAAACTCACATATGTACCCAGGTGTTTCTCTACTTAGAATATTAACAGGCGTGTTAAATAATGATGCTTAGCAGCCGAAGCTATAGAGCTAGGCTCCCTTTTTCAATCATAACTCTAATCATTTGACCTAATTAAGGGCATAAGCCCAAGAGGCTCTGGACACAGCATCGGCCATTCCTTCCTGCAATGTTATTGTTAAGCTACAGAACGATAAAAATAAACCAACAAGACAAAAAATACGCAGTATCGGAAGGAAAGCTGTTGCTCCAAAGTGCAGTAAACTGGAATTGGAAAGCTGGCAGGCTCTAGAAATGTAATTTATTCAGAGTTCTGCCAAAGCAGGGAACCAGTGTGGGGCGCAGTTTCCACGCTTGTGGGATGTTTTAAGTGACAGTAATAGACTGATTTTTGAAACTAATTACTTCCATGTCTGTGCATATGGCACAATACACATATGTAAGACATATGAATCCTATAGAAAACAAAGAGTGAGTATATGGGGCAAGTAAATGTTTGGAGGTGTTTGTGATTCCTAACTGCTAGATTCCATAGTGGGAAAATGGGGGGCAGGGAGGCAAAGAAAGATGCACAAGCAAGGGTGAAGGTTAAAAATGAAGAAAGAGTACGGCTAGAGAGACACCCCCAATAAAGGGAGAACAGTAAAAGAAAGAATATGGAGGAAGTTATAATTGTGACAGTAGAAACTGCTCACGTTCAGTTTTGCTTGAACTGTGATGCACAAAGCGTATGTGAGTTAAATAGGCACATATCAAGAAATGTGGAGAAAGCAGTCAGTAGATGTCCCTGCACCAAGAAATGCCAAAATTTAGAAAAAGAACTCAGTTCACAGAGCAGAATCTAATTGACCAGAAACTATGGTACAACCACACCAGCTAGAGACATGTAATGGGGATAGTTTGACAATTCATTACTATTGAATTCCTACCATCCTTCTACTATCTTTCCCCTTCTAATACTTTTAGTATCTTTTCAATCAGCATCTTCTTAAGGCCATAATTGTGCTTGTTTGATTTTAAACCTTTTTACTAATGAAAAGTATGAAGGTAAATACATGATATGATTGACTCCCATGTGTTCATTTCTCATCCTCATAACATAACATAACAGTTCATGCTTATTTATATCAATTCCACATTCTCACATTTTCACATTCCAGACTTTAAATTTAGTTTTAATTTATAATCAATAACTGTATGATTATGCTTGCTAAATGAATTCTTGGTGTAATAGAATCTACCCATTTAAATGTTTCAAAATATAAGATATTCAATAACTAATGAGCAGTAGTAATAAGTAGATTCTGCTTGCTCCAATTATTATAAAATAATATTGATAATAGTTGGAGAAATAAAGTGAAATATAGAAAAGGTGACCATAAAGTATTATATGAAGTTGTATGTTCCTTGCAAAATTACAAAACTTTTTGGATCTTGAGAAATAGATATTCTTTTGTGACTAAAACTGTATAAAGCTACTGCAAGTGAGTCAGATCCTAGGGATGAATTTCCTCAATTTACCAGAAGAGCTGAGGATCTTTCCAGTTACTACCTAGACCACAGTTCTATAGGCAATGTTCATATTGGGTGATATGGAGATTTTTAACCCTGATTGAACAGTAGAAATATTAGTGGATCTTTCAAAATAACTTATGCCTGAGCTCTATCCCAGACAAAACTCCAGCACATATTATATATCCTATATGTTTATATACAATCACAATAGGGGATAGGTGGGGCATGCAGGATTAGTTCAATTAATTTAATTCATGAAGGGACATATATAAATATATATATATATATATATGTACAGATAATAGATTAGATAGACAGACAGACTGACAGGCAGACAGATAGATGATAGACAGATGATAGATAGATAGACAGACAGACATGAGATGGAGGTAAAAGTGGAAGAGGTGAATCTTAAATGCTCTAGGTGATTCTAATACATACCAAGTACTGAGGACTGGTTTTTCTAAACTTATTCATTGAACCCCCAATAAATAGAGTTGAAATCTGCCTAAGGCTCCAGATCTCCTCAAGATTATGGAAGTCGTCAGTGTTATCTAGATTGTGGAGCTGGAACCATACCCATGCTGTCCTAGATGTCCACAGCATCTGACACATAGACAGAGAAGGCACCTGGAAATACTTGCTTTGCCTGAAAGGGTAGAGTGAAGAGGAGCTGGGAAAATACAGGGCTTTATGCCCACCTGTAACACAGTCGCGCATTCTGTCACCTAAATCTTTATAGTGTATATACTTTCTAAAGGTTTTCTCAAAACCTGAGCTCTACATGCTGGAGCACAGCATACCTTTACAATCTTTTATGTTTCCTGAAAATATGTCTTAACATCTTTCACAAGAGAAGAGAGATAATAGAATTCTCAGTAACTGTAACTATAAGTGGATTTGTAATCTAGCCATGATTAAAATTATTTTCATCATGAAGTAGAATTCTCGTTAGTGTTGCAATTTTAATATTATCAACTCCAACGTGCCTTGGTGATTGATAATATAGACAGTGAAACCCTATATTATAGTAATTGAATTTAAAATGAATCTGCCATCCTTATATGTATCAGTATGGTACCTGGTTATTAGAAAACAATTATTTTCGTATGTCTCCTAATGCCAGATACACTTGGACCTTCACCCAGGTTATTCTGGGTTAAGTTGCTGTTGAGTCAGTGTGTACAGACAGCAAGTGTTGACAACTGTTTTTCTGTTAAAATATCTGACTGCCAGAGAAGTGAGCTACAACCTATGAAGACCCTGGGCTTGAACTTGGGGAACATTTGACTATGGTTTTTATGCTGAAACGTGCCCTCCACCTTTGTGTCTCAATGACTTCCTCTAGGAAACACCCAGCAGTCCAAGAGCAGCAGTCAAGTCTGACTCTGAGGATGATGAGGTTTCTGTCTTCCGATGGGAGTCAGGATGCCATACATGGCACTTCCTTCTCTGCAGTGACAGTCTTTTGAAAGAAGTTTGTCCCTTCTTAAATGCAATTAGTTGAGGCAGCCCTGCATGTCCCACCAATGTTCTCTACACCCCTATTTAAGTTTTTACAGGATCATGTACTGCACAACAGCAGAAGGGACTCATCCTCTTCAGCTCACACTTTCCACCCTTGCAATCCCTTTTGTTGATGAGATTTCTCTTCCATGGATACCTCATCCCACACCCTCCCCATACACATTTTGGGAGGAAAAAAGAGTACAAAAAAAATTCTTCCATACTTGGCTCATTTGCAGATTTCAGCAGGCTTGCAAAGAGCACACCTGTTGTGCTGTCTGGATTTCCTTTTCTGATCATAGGCTTCTGACAAAGAGTGGGGGGAGAGAGATCTTTATCAGCCACTCTTCACCGGACAATGAATTTTCTTCACCATTTGAATGTATCTGTGGAATGCCTGAGTGATTCATTACAGCAGATTCTGAAGTATGACAATGGGCCGCAGAAATGACTGATGGTATCTTCTTCCTGATTTCATTTCCCTGATCCTCTTCATCCCCTGGCCTGTGTACCTCGATTAATTAGAAACCAGGGATTTTCACTCATCAGCTGATGGGTTTCATGCTCCACTCTGTCACAAATCTGCTGCCTTCACTATCTCTTCCAACCGCGGGCTGCTTTCAAAACTTCCCCCCTCTTTTTCCCTTTTTATTTTCTCTTTTTTCCCTTTTTGAACACAGTGCTTTGTCATTACAGGTTTAGGTCTTTTAGAGACTCAGGCATTTTTTTTTAAAAAAAGATTGAAATTAAAGTAAAAGAGATTCAAAATCTCTGATTAAGTTAATCCCCATCCAGATGATACTTGCCCCACAATGAACTTTTGGAAGAGATAAAACATAAATGTTTCACAGCTCTCCACTTTCTAAGTTCTCTTCTCTTCTTTCAAGCTACAGTAATTGAACAAGTAGGAAAGACAGGAAATATATACAAATATGATTTGTGTGTATGAATACAACAATGCTATGTTTGTTTCTGAAATATTTGGGGACACCTGCCTTATGTGTTTAAAAACATTTGTATTCAAATTCCAGCTAAAATAGCTGTGTTATAAGGTCTTTCTAAGACAAACAATTGAACTATATACCAAAGTAAAGCAAAGAAGGGGTTAATCCTCAAGGAAGGAAACCATTAAGTAGGATTTGAAATGCAAGGTAAACTTTAGACTAATTTTTCCTCTTAAATATAAATAATGTATAATTCAGAGGTAAAATACACATATTTGCAAATTTTCTATACATGTGCATGTATATTTATGCACACACAAATACACACACACACACACACACACACACACACACACACACTACTCAGAACCTACTGCCACAGGATCTCTTTCTGAAGTGTTTTCTCAATAGTAACTTAGACAATACAAGTTTTCAAATTATATCCAGAGTTAAAAGCAAATCCCATTATTTTAAAATTCCATAAGGAGTGTCCATGATTATAGAGCTGTTTTTTTTTTCCCCATGAGTAAAAGATAGAAAATTAGGGATTCCGTGCTACATTTCAGGTTTCCATGCATTTTAGAAGTTAAAATATGAAGGAAAAATAAGAGTCATTACCATTAGAGAATCCATGCTCTTCTGCTGTGCTCTCCAAGAAAACAGTACACATGAGTGTGAGGAGACCTTCATGAGAGCCCCAGGTAGACCTGGGGCAGCTTCATCTGAAGGAAGGAAGTCATTGTCCAATCGGTGATTCTTTTTGTTTGGGGGCAAAATAATGAGGAAAACGACCACGTCTATGACCTAGAGCTGCAAGAAGTGGTATACTCAACTGCGCTGTCTAGTCACTGTGGCTTCTTTACGCTCATATATTGGGATCCAAATGATCAGTACTGCTGGTCACAACTCTGGCCAACAGAATCCAGAACTTTCCAGAAAGCTACTTTTTTTCCCCTTGTCATTGAGCTCATCTACCAAAAAAATAAAAATTAAAAAAAAAAAAAAAGATTTACAGAGTGAAAAGTTAAGTGGATTTCATTGGCTCCAGGTAAGTTTCTTTTCCTAATGTGTTTTAGAAGCCATGGTAATATAGAATATGGACTCAAGAAAGAGGCCAGGAAAACACCACATCAGTTTATACAGACAAGAGAAATCTGTAACTTCTTTGAAATCACTAAAAACTACACCAGAGGAATATGACCTGCTGAATCAACTAAGCATGGTGCATATGGGCTCACAGAAACTGAAGTGGCAAGCCCTGGGCCTGCATGATCTGCACAAAGTTCTCTGCGTATATGCCATGGCTGCGGCAGCAGGGTCCTCTGTGCATATGCTAACAGTGGGAGCAGCATTGTCTCTGACCCTTTTGCCTGCTCTTGGGACTCTTTTCCTCCTATTGGGTTGCCTTATCCAGCCTCAATATGAGAGCTTATCCCTTGTCTTATTGTATCTTGTTTTGTTGTTTTGGGCTGTTGTCTCTTGGAAGTCTGTGATGATATATTATGTACCCCAATAAAGCCTACCTGGGAATCAGAGGACAGAGCCAGCCACTAAATTAGACATAGAGGTCAGGCACACACCTTTAATCCTATCATTCAGGAGGCAGAGATCTGTCTGGATCTCTGTGAGTTCAAGGCCACACTGGGCTACATGAGAGAAACAGAACCAGGCAGTGGTGACACACCCTTTAATCCCAGGAAGTAATATGGCAGGACACGGAAAGGTATATAAGACGTGAGGAAACAGGAACTCGCTCTCTTGAGGCTGAGGATTTCTTAGAGGTAAGCTAATGGCTGGCTGTTCTGCTTCTCTGATCTTTCAGCTTTCACCCCAATATCTGGATCTGGGTTTTTTATTATAAAACCTTTCAAGAAGTTACAGAAGTCTGCTCTTTTTTGAAGGGAAATGGAGGAGGAGTAGATCTGGGGGAAGAAGGAAGGTGTGGCAGGAGCTGGGAGGAGTGGAGGGAGGGGAAACGTTTTGTCAGGATATATTGTATGAGAGAAGAATCGATAATAAAAAGTAAACTTCTACTAAATCATAGTTGGCGTTAAGAGTGCTCTGAGAGTGAAAATCATACTCTATTTCAAGTAACCTCCCTTAGAAATTAGGAAATGGGGAAAAACTTAATAATTATTATATAAATCAAAATTGTTAGTAGGTGGCCACCTGTGATTCTACCTTTAAAATGGACAAAACACTGTCATTCCACAACTCCATTTCAAACAGACCCTCCCAAACACACGGAAGTGGTGGGAACAGTTGGGAAGTATTTTATTTAACAACAACACAGGGTGCTGATAATCTGGAGCATCAAGCCCATCTGCAAGTTTCCGTAATGTCTTTCCCTCACGCTATCAATATTGTGGTAGAGCCACATGCTCCTGAATACCTACTGGAACCAGACACAAACACTAAGAGTCAAGATGAGGGAAGATGAGGTAGCCTAGTATCCTAAATTAGGGGACCAAGGTATTATTTCTAAATTAGCCTAACTTTTGACATCTCACAATGTTTCCTTGTGACAATCCAGGGGAGCCACCGATTTAGATGATGTATGCTGGTCACCTATTTGATTAACAAAAAATCTATTTAATCATTATCCTGGAACAGTGCTCTGCCTAAACATCCCTTCAAAATAATTTTCATGGTCTATAATTTGATGTCTAGCTGGTCTGAGAATCTGGGAAGTATTTCTTTCTTTTAATATAACAAGTTAGAAGTGAAGAAACTAAAGCATTCTCAGAGTAATTACAAAGAGTGAATTCACCAATCTTTTTTTTTTTTTCGCCTAACAAGAGAATGTAAATGGAAACAAGATTGCCTCAAGTGATAATTTCTGGTGGAAATACAGGGCTTTGCTTTCCACACCTATTAAAGTAACTGACTGGCAACGTAAGGGACTTGGTACTTCCATTTGCCAATGGAGTCTGCATTTGCTGCTTGAAATCTTGGCTACTTTCTTAGAATGAGTAGTTAGCAGTGGAAGTACGTGCATTCAACACCCCAATCTCAGTGTTTGTGACAAGAACCATGTAAGTGTTTTTGTTTTTTAACTACGCACAGTAAATGAAAGATCTGGACACTCTAAAGAAGACAAAAGGAATTCCCTGCTTTATCTTACCATTAGATTGGTTTACAGATATTTTCATAATCTGTCATCCGGTTTCTATCTTATAGAAACATTACAGTGTTAAACAAATCACCTTATATGACACCTGAATTCTTGACATGGATTTTGAAGCCTCCTTAATTTGGATTCTCCATGCCTTTTAACCCTTGTTTCACAGCCGGTCTGTCTTGAGCATCTAAGTTGGGGCTCCTTTGTCTCTTTGTCTACTAAGAGCTAAACCCATCTGATCCATGCTTGTTATATTTGGTTAAAAGCGAACAACTGCATTCGAATCGCGTAGATCTCTACTTTGGTGTCCTGATTTGTTCATTTGGATCACGTGCTCGGTTTAGCCCGCTCTGGTCGCGCCGCTTGCTTCCTCTTCCTCTCTAAAGCTTCTTCTACAGCGTCCACACGTTCTCCAACCTGCACTCTCTAATTCTTTCAGAACTGTTTCTTCTAAACGTGTGTTTACCGAACATGTATCAGGGGCCACTCCAGGTTCTGTCAGACCGATTGTGAGTCTGAGAGCCGAGAGGCTCGCTGACTCCCAGTTGGTTGCTCCAGTTGCCTTGTATTATATTGAATACTGCCTTTCACTGTGTATTCGACTTCATTCCAAGCAGATTATATGCAGCCAGAAGTTAAGAAACGGGACTTTCTTTTTATTTGGCACCTCTGGCACTTCGCTCACCTCAGCACACAGAGATGTTTAATAAGCTTGTCTGTCATGTCTATCAGTTGAACTCTTTTCTCGATTCTAGGGACGTATTTAGAAGTTTACCGTGTTTCAAAAATAAATTCAAGTTGGACACCGAAGATGACCCCTCTATTAATTATCATATTCACCCCCATGTTTCTCTGCTGTGTGCTCACCGTATCTTGGAGAGTGGGAATGCTGCCAGCATCTGGATTTCCCACCTTTGGTAACCCTCATTAATCTTTGTGATTATGGTCACCATTTACTAGAAGTTTCTGAAATTACACCACAATTACTAGGAATATTAATTGGCAACTAGATTTTTGGTACTTTCTGCCCCTCTGTTTTTTGTAAAGTTTTATAGTCACAGACAAAATTAAAATTACTTTAGGGCTCTATCATTTTCTCAGAAAAGTACCACAAACTAGAAGCAAGTATATGTCTATATTTAATCAAAGGGAAATGTTTATATTTACATTCTTTTAAATTTTTTTCTGTGCTTAGATTCATAACTTTAACAAAGCTCTGTGCCGTAGGAAGAAGAAGAGAACTATGCAACCATTTAAACATGTGGTGCCCACTCTTCCAAGCTTTCCTAAGGAGCATTACGCTGACTCACACAACCCAGGAAGGCAGAGATCTGAGAAGAGGGCGTGTAACAGTCAGCTGTGATGAAAGGACAGACTCATACTTCTCTCTCATTTCCTTGACTCCAGCCAGTGGTAAGACACTCTTGCAGCTTTTATTTACTTTCTGTCAGGCCTGATGAGGACATTATGTTCTTAAGACTGTTCTGAAGGTTGTTCAAAGACAGAAAATACTAGTGAGAAGTGATAAGGATTATAATGACAAAATATTTACCTTTATCTTTTATATTTCTCAGAATGTTCTTGAGAGATATGAAAGAGAAGGAAAATACACACTTTCCCCTCAGAATAGGATTTTGGATCATTCTTGCATTTGTTTACATATTTCTGAAACTTCTATATTCTTGAGCAAAATATGAAAGAAAATACATTCTTTAAAAACTGTTTTTTAAATGAAAGCATATGCCAAACTTTGGCTCAGGTTTCCTGGCAGAAATGAGAAAAAAAAACATCAGTTCTGAGAGTGTGAGCTGTCGGCACATCTCTGCTTGTAGCCCATCTCTAATCAGAGGCATGAAAAGGTTTTTCATTCTTGAGGTTATCTTGAATCCCTTCCGAACTCCCCAGTCAGATCTGTATGCCACATGTTAGGAATGAACCAGGGAAGGGTGATCATGTGTAGTGCAGTCTTAAGGTTGATGTGGAGGGAGGCAGAATTAAATTAAGACATAGGAGAGTTGTTTCATGGACAAAGCTGAATCTGGCGGGAAACATATAAGATGCAGGGACAATAATTCACTTATCCCAAGCAGGCTATAGAAAAGAGACTGAGTTGAGAATGATCAGGCTGGACTCACAATCAGACATGAACATTACTTTCATTGTAGGTCTTTAAGATCTATTTGGAAAAAAATCATTTTTTAAATTTATTTATTTATTTATTTATTGCATGAGAGAGGAGAAGGTGAAAGAACATGTAATTGTTAACAGTCACTAATTACAGGACAGTTTTCTTGAGAACAGGCCAGTTATATGCATTGTCATAGTGCCTGACACATTCTGGATGTTCTATACATGTTTATTTTTAATGGATAGATAAGTAAGTAAATAATATGTCACTGGCTAGTCGGTAACAAGTGACCTAGGACTATGTATTAACCATCTCAGTAGAAAGTAGAGTGTCACTGTTGATTTAAGGACACCCAAAGGAGAAGGCAGCAGAAAGACAATGCCTGGAAAATCAGTTGACAGAAGTTCTAGGCACTGGAGAAGCAACCCAACTGTGCAGAAAAGAGCAGGGTGCAGAGTTGGAGGATTCTGGGATTCAAGGAAATACAAAGAAACTAATAACCAAAGAAGGAATCAAGTGTTGTACGTAATCACAAAGGATGTAGGCTGCTCTCTGAGGTAACACAGGCTCTCAGGACTCACGGACTAATGTCTAGCTCTCCTAAGGTGCTTTTAGTCCTGCTTAGAACCCAGGGGAAAAGCTGAACTCTACTTTGTGTTTCTACTCCATCTCATGAAGCTCACATCTTTTTTATTTACTTGGAAATACGTTTTTGTAGGCAAACTTTTCTGTCCCACCAGCCAATTCCCAAATAACCACACAGAGACTTATTATTAATTATAAATGCTCACCCAATAGCTTAGACTTGTTTATAATTAGCTCTTATAACTTAAATTAACCCATTTTTATTAATCTGTGTGCTGCCCTGAGGCTCGTTACCTTGTCTATGAACTTCCCATATTGCTTCTTCCAAGTCTGGCTGGAGACTCTAATGACTCCCTGACTGTCCTTTTTTCTTCCAAGCATTCTCTCTGCCCCAAAAATTCTGCCTAGCTATTGGCCAATTAACTTTTTTATTAACAATGAGACCAACACATCTTCACAGTGTGCAAAAGGATTAGTCCACAATATATTTTTCCTTTGAAAAGGATTAATGTGGCTTGAACAATGACCGAGTGTAGTCCTGGCTTCTCTTTCAGAGGGCCTGAAATTAATTCCTAATGCCCACATAGAGGCATATGTAACTTTGGGTCAAGGAGATCAGGAACATCATGGGCACCCTGCACACAAGTTATATAGATGAACATGCAGGCAAACACCCATACACATAAAATAAAATTTTTAAAAAGTTTAAAAGATTTTTTTTAAGGCTTAAGTGGGGTAAATTACAGTAGATGAGTAAGATAGTGTCTTCTAGAGGGAAAGGATAAAATTAGAGGGCATTTTGAGAAGTGTCTTAAGTTGTAAATATTAAAAACCACTGATGCAATTGCCATCAGACAACACCTCTCTATTCACATTTAACATCAGTGAGAGAAATAAATTAACATATCCAACAACCTACATGATAATACAAAACAAAATATTTTCACCAGGGTAATGTGAAATATGAAGACTGTGTCCTAGTGCATAATACAGGATTTATAGGGAAGATTAAGATTATTATGCTTTTATTTAATTAATTTAATTAATTAACTTAATTAATATCACTACAGGAATGTACATGTTAGTGATGCAATATTTAGACAGTGTAAAAATGAAAGTAAAATGTGGTCTTCCTCATTTGTCTAGTATCACTACAAGAATATTGAAATGTGCCTTGTATATTATTTTATAAATAAACCATACATATAATACATAACTTTTCATTGTTTGGACATGAGTAGAATCATGGCATAATAAATGTTTGAAAATGTGTTTTCTATGTTTAATATTCTCTAAACTTCATTGTATGAAGGCACAGAATGATGTATAAGTGTCTCCTATGTTAGTTGTTGGGCTGTGTGACATTCCTTTAACATGTTATCTGTGTTTACCTATGTTATTATGACTAAGGATAAGATTCTAAAGAGACATAAAAGGTTATAGAGACTGTTGGACACTATAATAAATACATGATATTTTGATTATATTTAACGTCACTATTTAAATTAGCATAATATTTCATTATGCAACTTTTACCAATATGCTAATACATTTCAAGTACAAACTTAAAACATTAATCATGCAGCTATGGCTAATTAACAAGCATGACCTCCTTACCAGGTAACAACCAATAAAAAATTTTGATCTCCATCTTACAACTGCAGAAAAGAACTCAGGGGAAAATAGACAGTTTGAAAAAAAAAAGTAACATCTCTTGAGAATCCAAATTATTTGTAGGTGAAAACAGTACTCAACTTTGCAGGCTAATGCTTTTTCTTTTACTTTTCTTTTCTTTTTTGTGGGGAGGGCATTTTTCGAGACTGGGTTTCTGTGTACAGTTTTGGTACCTGTCCTGGATCTGGCTCTGTAGACCAGGCTGGCCTTGAACTCATAGAGATCCACTTGGCTATGCCTCCTGAACACTGGGATTAAAGACGTGTGCCACCATCACCTGGCCTGCTAATGATTTTTCTAAGACAAAGGAAAACAATAGCTTTCACCTACATCTTAAAGTCTTTGTCTCTCATGGTGTTTGGGTGTTTGGGTAAATCCAAGATGCTGTGTGATATGAAAGAAGTCTTATTGCTAAATGGACAAGAGACAAGAGGATTCAAAGAGAGCTTGAGTTACTGTCTCTGTTGCATTTGCCAAAATGAGGTGTAGAAACACCCAGGGTTAGCTTCTACCAGATGAGGCAAAGTAGCCCTCTGTGCCATAAAAGAATCTTGCCATTCAGTGAGCCTTGCTTAATATCTTTCCCCACAAAATTTCTGAGTGGAACAAAAACAAGTGTGTGTTTGGTGGTGTACAGCAGCAGGGATGTTGGCTGTGAGGATAATTTAAAGAGGACACAGACTCCTCATCTGGACATGTGCATTTGTGATTCTAGACTGGGCTCAACACTATCAGGTCATAGTGCTGACAAAGTGTACAAGGAAACAGGTAAGTTTCTATCCCTTGTCATGGACAAAGAGCCCCAAGAGACTGGTGGTAGATCTGTGGTGAAGAGGGAACCTAGAGTTCTTCTGCTTGAAATGGTAGAGACAGAGTTGGTTTTGTTGTTGCTGGTTGTACAGGTAGTCTACGTTACAACTTCAATGGATTTGGAATCCTAGAAATTACATCTCTAGGCCTACCAGACAGTATACACCCTGGATATGCATGGAACTATCCCATGGACTGAGAGTCTAGGGTGAAACAAACAAAAACAAAACAAAACAGGAAAGAAAGAAAGCCAAAGGAGCACCATCATTCATCCGTCTCTGTTTCCTGGTTTGCTAAGATGGTAGTAAGCAAACCATGCTTCTGCAAACAGAGATACAAACTGTTACTCCTCCCACCCCACCCTCAACACACATGCACCATGAGAGATTGTATCCTCAATCCATAAGCCAAAATCAACACTTGCTCCTTTAAGTAGCTTCTCATCAGATATTCAGTGACAGCAAGAATAAAAATAATTAATGTTAAAATTGATACTAAGAAGTGAGATCATTGCCATAAGAGCTGAACCATGTTATCCCTAGGCTTTCTGAACAAATTTGTGGGAGGAATATGAAATAATGTGAAGTTCTTGGCTTAAAATGCTTAATAGGCTGCTCTAGTGGGGGTGATAGAGAGCAGAGTTGGGGTAGATCTGTGGGTAGAGAAGCCCAGCTCAGGAGGTTCACCAGAATTGGGCTACAAGCCACTCATATTATGTTTCACAGGGAATCAAGCAATATTCTTTATAGAATCTAAGATCCAGTCTGACTGTGTTCAACGTGATGGAATAATTTGCTCTGTGGAGAAAGTTTCATGACAGTACAGCATTCAGGCTTTGGTGGTTATTCATTTACTCAGATTTACAGAGAGATAGAGAAGAAAGCAGAGCAGAAATATATGAAAAATGTGTGGTTTGGTAAGTAGAGAAGTATGAACCCACTAAAAATTTGTGCACAAAAGTATGAAATTTGACAAGAAAATGAGTAAGAATAAAGTTGAGGCCTAGGAAGCTGAAGACAAAATGGCTGTACTGGCTAAAGAGATCAGTTCCTACAGGAGATCCCTGAGTTGGCACTCCACCTAGGAAAAGAGGGAAAATATAACAATGCAAATTTATGTACAGCTGGCTGAATTAGAATATGTAATATTTTTACATGGTTTCACTGCTGAGAGGTTGCATTGTCCACATGTCCCTGGATTGTCAGAGACGAAAGAAGACTGAAATGATCAAGGAGTTTGGTTCCATGGTTTCAGCTGAAGCTAGACAGTATGTGGCAAGGTCAGTGTTCTGACAAGAAGGCCTCTTATAGGTCGCCACTACATGATACTGTGAAAGTCATGGGCTAAGTTCAACAGAGACACCAGGATGTTAGGGATAGATGCCAGAGAAATGGAACCTTCTCTGAGGAAATCTACATGCACAGAGCAGAGTTCAGCCAGTGGCGAAGCTGTGTGTCCTGTACTCAGCAGAGCTGGGAGTTGAGACCACACAGACCGTTAGGAGACAAGATGATTTGATCTGCAGCCAAAGATGCCTGACAGAGAATTGCAGGATTTGGTATTTTCCTTGCTATATTTTGGTCTTCCGTTGTCCTTATCTTTCCTTAGAATGCCCCTTGTCATCCTTTTGGAATATGAAATTTACTTTATGCCATTGGATAGTGGATATATATATATATATATATATATATATATATATACATACATATATATATATATTCTTTATGTTATAGAGGATTGCAATTAAACCATTACCTTATGTCTCCAAAGAAACTTTGGATGTTTAAATAGTGTTGAGAATGATAAAGACCACTGGATACTTTTGAAGTTGGTACTAAATGCATTTTACCTTATGAATTGACCATGAGCTATGGGCACAAGAGATAGACTGTATGAATTTAAAGTGATATATTTATGCATTCATTTGATAAGAGGTGGAGCTTTGAGAGTTAAAATCAGTTGTGAACTTCACAATATATAAATTCACAAAGGAGGCAAACCCGCAGTCATGTCTATGAAGTATTATCTAACTAGATTACATCAGCCTCCACTAATGTTTATAAGGGTTCACCTTCATTAGGGTAATTGAGTCAAGGAGACCCACCCTAAATATGGGTGGCACCATTCCATGGGCTGGGGTCCAAAATTAAAAGAAAATGAGAAATCTAGTTGATCATGAGCATTCAACATTATGCTTCTTCACTAGCTGCCTCAGCCTTTTGCTGCCATGACTTCCATATCATGATGGACTATTTCTTGGACCTGTGAGTCAATATAAACCATTTATCCTTTAAATTGCTTGTGTGATATTACTTAATCACAGCACTAGGAAAAGCAACTATGACACCCATGCTCCTATAAGTAATCCCAGTAAATTCATTGGTTCACCAAGCTGGACCTGGAAGAACTTGCTTCTTTGATCTATCATTGGCACCCTATCTGAGAGACCCTATTTGAAGAGATGTTTGCTCAAATCTCCCCAGAAAAAAGTCCCACAAGACTGAATACAGGACCTTGTTCCTCTAACAAGATCCTCTGCCACTAAGCTACACTGCCAAGCTTTGTACGCCTGTTCTTATTAAGGTGACACAATAACATTGGCCCTCACTTTTATCCCAGTAGCAGGGTCCAGGTGTAAGAGTGGATGAAACAGAATCTGTTTCAATGGTTAAAAATCTATGTCCAGAGAAATGTGTCATTGGGAACTGTATTCACCTACAGAGGACATTGTTGATGCTGTTGGAAGAGAAAGAAAGGCAAAGGGAGGCCCGAGTTATTGGGTACCACCCAAAATAAAATCCATCATTAACAGACTACTTGCCACTAGTGAAAACTATCAGGCCAGCTCAGACAACTGATTGATTAGTAATCATTCATTATATCTCTATAGTAGGTTTGCACAGATATGTGTGCACACATGCACTCCAAGCAGCATTTAGCTTTTTCTTGTGCCACCTGACTCCATTTCTTGGAATTTACTTTTATTTGTTGCATGGCTTTTAGAAACTAGAACCTTGATGAGGCCGTGGTCTCCTGCCCTCACCTATCCTTTTTATTCTGCCTTGAGTTCTCAATCTAAGAAGATTCAGACAACCCTCTAATCAAGCAGTAACAAATTCAAATACAATTATGACAAATGCAGGGTCTGGAAACCCTGCCTGGTAATTGACATTGAAAGAGACTTCAAGCCTCTCACGGAATCAAGCCTATTGTAATGGGGCACATATCGTAATACCAACTTCGTAATTGTCCACTTCAATTCAGAATTGAGAACTACCTGCACACATTGAATTTGCTTTTGGAAAAAAAATGTGTTTTAACTCACTCGACAAAAACTTCCATAAAACTAAGTTCCCCAGCTTGCCCAATATTGTGAAAAATGTCCTATGTTATACTACAAAGTTTTTATCGTGTTGAGAAAACTCCTAACTTCTAGTTGTGCAAAAAGGCAAACCCTTCCACGTACCAGTGTGATGTTGTCCAAGCATTCTGTGCCCAAACATAGAACGTACTATTATTTTCTGTGAGTAAACAATGCTCCTATATATTGGTTAAACTCTTAAAACCATGGGAACTCAATATCTATTTAAATATGAGCCCTCATTTTAATGGTATACCAAATCTAAATGATAAAAAATGTCATTCCCAATTATTCAAATGGTTCCTTTATTGTTAGTCTCTCTTTGCTCAGAAGTTACAAAGCACTTTTTTGTATAAACAGTTTTTTTTAAATGTCTACATAATAATCCTTATCTTGACTTCCAAATTAGTCATTTGTGGAACACTTTCAGAATCTCTGTAATTTCTTAAACTCTCTGCTGATCTTTTTAATTTAAGAATAGAGATGGGATTGCTAAGAGGGCCTTGTGAAAATGGGGCAAGCCTTAAAAACAAAGAGGGATCCTGCATTTCGTTAGATAGAGGGTACCAAAATTAGAAATGAGTTTTATAACTCACAAGATAATCACTTTCAACTTTTAGATTCTCAGTCTTTCGGGGCTTATTCACAGAAAGTTAAACACCTCCAATCCTCACCATAAAAGTATGTCCTGCTTGAAGATTATCTTAGAAGGTATGCCACCAGCAGTAGTTGAAGCATCATGTTACAGTGCAGTGGTTTTTGTAACACATCACAGTGCACCAGAACACTAACTACTTCACTGGCTGTGCAGTCTCCACACTGGAAACTGTTAGCAGTCTCCCTGCAAATCTGAGACAGTTGCAGTCTGATACAGTAAAACATTAGAGAGGCCAGACATTTTCTTTGCTTGTACTGTGTGGAAAACATTAGCTTGTTTTCTTTAACTGTTATCCCATCTATTTTACAGTCGGTCTCAGAAAATGGACTGACTCCTTACTACTCCCACATGATATACAAGCTTGTTTCCAAAGAGCAGAGAAAATTGACTAAGATCCATGAGTAGATGACAGATGGATTCTGTCGCATTGCCAGAGACATGAAATTGCAGGTGACACCTGATATATGATAATAAAGAGCACCCATCCAGTAATCAGCCTCTGGCCTTTATTTTTGTGATGTCATCAGCATGCAGGTGGCTTACCTGAGATTCTGAAGAAAAGGCTGAGCATTGTCAAGGGACTCACGTGGGGTGACTTTTATCTCCCCATCTGTGTGATCTCCAGGGTGATGAGTTTGGACTGCGGCCATTTCCAACTCAATTTTGGTTTACAAAAAGTTATCAGAAGGTTGTCTGTAGTCCTTTTCTTTTTTTCCTGCTCTGTTCTTTGTCTTAAGAGAATAATATGAAGCCACTAAGATGGGTGCTTCATATATAACTGCACTATCAAAAGTATAGGACTAAATTTACGCTACTTACAACAAAAATTAACAAGAAATGTGAGAAATTAAACAGCATCAACCCAGATTTAGATTATTCATGATATTGAGATTATCAGTTACTAACTCCACTCATGTTTTTAGATAAAATATGCATTTCATTGAATATGTTTGCATATTTTAAAATACCCAAGAAAGTGGTATTTAGTAGCTGTATTTGGGGAGGGTATCAACCTATTGTTATACGCTTCTATACAGTTCAAGTACCTCTCCTTAAAAACTGTAAGAAATTCATTTAATTTGGAGGCTTCGCAGTAAAACTACTACCACCCAAATTGAAAACAGAAAGAATTAAGAAATAAAATTGATCTCAAGACATAGAATATGTTCTGAATTATAAACAGCTTGCTGAATAGCTTGCTTTTAATGTAAAATGACTATTATACTGGGAGCTGCCGCAGCACCAGGCCCAGGTGCAATGGGACAAGAAGACCATGTACTGTTTTAAGCTCAAGTCCTATCTGGGTGGTCTATTTCATTATTGCCTCTTCATCAATAAAAAGGAACATACAGGCACAATGTTAAGTACTTAAGTTTATACAATTATAAATTATAGGGGCAAAATTAAACGCAGGCCTCACTGATTTCAAAATCATGTTCTTAAGCAATATTTTATACCACCCATACACAATATTCAAATAGAAAAGACCGGGTGCTTTATTGTGCTGTAACTCATTTTTCTAAGATAAGGTTGAGTGTTCTGAGAGTCTGAGACATAAAGGCAATGTTGGTCACAGTCTTACAGTGCCATCCTGCCTGTCCTTGTCAGCTTTCTGTCCCTACACACCCGGGGTGAGTAACTAAGAGTATATATTTTGGTTTTCAGGTTTGGAGGTTCAAGTCCAGGGCTGAGTGGTTTTGTTCTTTTGGCATATGGTGAGATGGCACATCATACAGGAAGCACATAGTGAAGTGTAATCATGCCAGGGAATCAAGAGAGAAAGAGAACAGGCCAGAACCCTCCAATCCTACAGAGCACATCTCCAATAACTTAAAGACCCTCTCACCAGCAATACCAACCTGGACACAAAGTTTCTAAGACTTGTGCCCCAGAGGAGCATCCAACATCCAAGCTTGCCTGCTCTAGTTATATTATAGCTGTGTTTGCTTCCTCGTGATAGCTCATAAGCCATGGTGAGCTAATCAGTCTCTTCATTAGTGCTGGTTTCCACTACCCAAAAAGACAGCTTGTTGTGGAATTGTAAAGAACTTTCATTGATTAAATCATTTACGTAGTACCAATTATACTGGTGGTTGTTGTGTCTATTGCTTTACCTCTCGTTTGGGGACGTGTTACCAAATAGATGTGCGAACCATTTGTAGGTGTCACACACTCTCAACTGTGGCATTTGAGAACTACTCACTCACAACATACAGACTGTGGTAGACGTTTCCGTGGCTGACAAAAAAAAAAAAGTCAACTTCTAGGCTAAGCATCTAACCAGAAAATGATCTATAAGTTAAAACTTCTCACGGTGGCAGCATTTTGTGTCATATGATTAAACATCTTACACTTATATGTATTACAACCTATAACACAATGTAAATGCTATGCAAATATATTCATGTAATTATAATATGTAATAAAATGCAAATACTTTTTAATTACAGTATAAATACGTAAGTATATTAGAATAGTTAGCATAATATAAATGCTGTATAAACAAATTTATAAATACATATATATGTTATAATATCGAATACAATGTGAATACTATGCTATACAAGCTCTGAAAAATTAATGACAAGGAAAATGCAGTTCCCTCCTGCTGTTCCTCAATTAGCCTGCATATGTTTCTCCTGCTATATACACCTACCCCCAACAATTCTCCCTCCCCTTTTCATATCTCATGTTCTGTTGCCCTTTCAATATTCACTTCTTTTTTTCTTTTTTTTCTTTTTTTTTTTTTTTTTTTTTTTTTTTTTGGTTTTTTGAGACAGGGTTTCTCTATGTAGTTTTGGTGCCTGTCCTGGAACTCTCTCTGTAGACCATGCTGGCCTCAAACTCTGCATCTCGAGAGCTGGGATTAAAGGCGTGTGCCACGACCGCCTGGCTTCACCATTCACTTCTTAAAGCCCCACCCCCACCCCCTCACCCCGCACCTTATGGTCCCCTTTCTAGTTTTCTGAATTTTTCCTACATTTATTCCTGCTTAATTACAAAGAAATGAAAATAAAGCTTCTTTGAGATCTGTTTCACCTTAGTTAAAATGAGCATCATCAAGAAAGTAAATGACACGAAATGCTGGGGAGGAAGCAAGGACATGGGATCTTCATACACTAATGAAGGGAGTGTGAGCTGGGGCAGCCATTACGGAAATCAATTTGAAGGGCTTCTCAAAAACGCAAAAGAAATCTACTTACCATATGACACAGCTGAAGCACTTGTGGGCATGCACCCAAAAAACCTTACTCTATTTCTAAAAGTTATATTTAAAAAATCATATGTGTCCTCACATGAACATACAGAAGAAAACAGTGAAATGAAATTTAAAATATTAATTTCTCTATTAAAGGTAATAACTTTCAAGTTCTCCTTATTATATATGCTATTTAATGTATGAAAGCATCTCAATGATTTCATTATGAAACCATAAAATCGTTTTGTAGAGATAATACTCAGTATTTGAAGTGCTCTTTGTCATTCTTAACTCACCAGTCATTAACAATTGTGAAATTTTATTTTTTTATCTGTTTGTATAGTAGCAATGAATTTGGAAAATTCATTAATGAGAAAAAGTCAACAGGCTTTATTCCAGAGGACAATAAAGAGAAATGTCTAGTACAATAATAAAGACAAAGAGAATCATGCATTAGTCATATAAGTTTGATCTGGTTTTGTTGTTGTTATTTTGAAACAGTGTCTCACTGTACTGGCCAGACTTCCCTGAAATTCACAAACTATGTGACCCAGACTGGCCTCAAACTAGCAATCTGCCTTGTATCCTAAGTATTGAGATTAGATTATTAGCTGCCACGCAAAGCTTAAAATGTTTTGATTATTAAATTAAAATTTAAAAATTACATTTTCTCATGTGTGTGAGTGTGCATGTGTGTATGTCTGTGTGTTCATGTCTGCGTGTGTGATGCATGTGCACTTACTCATCATACATTTGTAGAGGTAAGTTTGTGGGACCTGGTCCTTTCCTTCCATCATGTAGCTCTTGGAGATTAAACTCAGACCACCAAATTTGGCAGCAAATGTATTTAGATGCTGAGCTAACTCATTAGACCATGATGGTTTAATCATCATTTCATAACTTATTAGAAGCAATATGCTACTGTATTTTATTTTTATATTTGAATCTTTTCATGTTTAATAAATGTGGCAAAACCTAAAGATACTGAATGTTTTGGAAATATTATAGGATTCCATTACTGTCCCATGATGAATCTTAGGTTATATACATGATATATACATAACATATAGACTTATTGCAGTCACTACTAGAAATTAAGCATTTGAAGATTGATGAGGCTTTTTGTCCTAGAGTCTATCTGAAGGCCACAGAAATGAGCATGTATAAGTACAGAAATAATGCATAAAACTGTCCTATGGTATACAATTGACAGGTGAACCATACTATCTATTTTAAAGAAATCAGTTTTATGAAAATCCAGTTAAATTACTAGCATTCTACTAGTAATAAGTAGAATTGTGCTGGTGTTTAGTTGGGCAATGAAACTTTCAAGAACATCAAATATTTAAGAACATTAAGGGACTTAAAATATGAGTGTCTTCCATGTAGACTTCTATACATATGCAGTTCTTTTCCAGCTCAGAGCAATGTGATAAATACTTCTGCAAATATGACCAATTCAATCTCATCAGAGACCCAGGAAACACTCTCTAACAATGCCCTTGGAAAGGAGGCACGAAGTAGTATTAGCAAGCATGAAATCTGACTTCCTGTCTGTGTAACTTTCTTCATGGATGGATTCTTAAGAACTTCCTAACGACTTTTCTTATCAATTAGCTAAGTCACAGAATTGTCACTAAGTTAAAATTTAACATGCTTCATTCAGACAACCTTGGCTCTCACTTAGAACAGTCCACAGTATGAGGAGACTAGGCACGTGGGTGTCAGATTGTGGATGCTTTAAGTTTGAACAGATCTCTTGATCTAATTCCTAGCACATGTATTGCGTAGGAAGGATCACTACCATTTCCCAATGTGAATTGACAGAACTGACGGTTTTTCAGAACCTCATGCTTGGTTTTTTTGTTTGTTTGTTTGTTTTATTTTGTTTTTTGTTTTTCGAGACAGGGTTTCTCTGTGTAGCTTTGCGCCTTTCCTGGAACTCACTTGGTTCCCGAGTGCTGGGATTAAAGGCGTGCGCCACCACCGCCCGGCCTCATGCTTGTTTAATATACACTTGAACCAATAACTGTATTTATTGTTTTATGCTTAAATTATATCAATTTTAGTAATTTAATTTCAAATAATTCATTGGAGTGAGTAAATAGAAATAACTGTGAGTAGATTTATTAATTTAAACACTAAATGTTTTAAACCAATATAAGTTTAAATAAAACTAACTATTTTAGAATAAACGAATTACTTTAGAAAATGTCTAGGAAAACAAATGTGTATATTTTTGCTACATATTTGATATTTGAATTAATATATACTATTTTTAAATTCATATTTTTCACACATTTCTGCTAGAATGCCAAATCTAGCAAATGAGAAGGGAAATATGTCTAGAAAAATATGAAAATAAATTATATGGTCTTATTTTCCCTTACTTATTTTATATTTGAATGTAATACAAAATTATGTAAGAATATCTTACTTTCAACATGAGAACCAGGTGAGTCCTTCTGTCTTCCATTAACACCCTCCATATCTCTTTGTTCTGCAGAGAACTCCTCAAAACCCACATCCTCCATAAATCCATCTCAGATTGATCAGAAGGAGATTAATGATTTCTCCTGAACCCAATTTATCTTAACCTTGAAGTCTAAGTTCCACTCCCCTTGGTCTTCAACCCTAGCAAAAATTTGATTTCTTTCCAACTTGCAAATGATTAGAACAAAGTATGAGTGGGTTTTTTGTCCCTGTATGCATCTGGTAGCATTATTATTGCATTGTGTAAGTTCTTTTTCTATACCACCACAACTTTATCAAAATCTCTGAAAGACAAGAATCTTCAGACAGAAAATACAACTTTATGTAACCAAACTCTATCAATTTATTGACAAGACAAAAGCCCTACTGTATATTAGAAATTGATCGAGCTATTGAGAATACAAAATTTAGTGATACACCCTCACTGCCCTGAAGATATTGAATTTAGTGATGTCAAGGTACAGTATGTAGTCAACTGTCTCTAAGCTTTCATTAAGTAAGTTAGAGTTACAAACATCCCTGACTCTTACTATCCAGCTTTATTTAGCACATTAAATACAGATCTGGTGGCTGTGCATCTACCACAGCTTTACACTACATACATTTTCATTCAAAAATTGAGATTGAAAAAGAAGCTTCTAGGCTAGACCTGTCATTTTTGTATGAAAAAATACAGATGTTTTCCAAGGTTTCTCTGTCATATTTATCATGATAGGCAGCACCCACTCAAATTCCATTAACCAAATCAGGTCATGCAGCCAACCTGGATGTCAGCAAAGCAAAAAGATATAGTGATCCCATAGAAATGGGCTGTAAGTTATCGATCAATAGGTAGAAAGAATTATCTTGTAGGGTGAATTTTAAAAGTGAAAACAGAGACTGAGGGGATGATTCAGTCACTAAAGTGTTTGCCGCCCAAACCTGAGAACATGGGTTTGACCTCTAGAAACCATGTGACAATGCCAAGCATGGTGGTGTGTACTTGTATTCCCAACACTAGGTGATAAGGACAAGATCTTTGGGGTTTTTTGATGGCCATATTGGCCTGATTGATAAGTCCAATGACAAGGAGAGACACTGTCTCAAAGGAGGTGGAGGATGTTCCTGAAGATGACACTCAAAGTTGTTCTCCAGCGTCAACACCCACACATACACACATGTGCACTGACACCTCAACACTTGAACATGCATATACACACCTACATGCACATACTATGCATAAAATTAGAAATAAAATATGGTTTATAATTATGTGCAAAAAGTGTGAGGGTATATGAAATTTGTTCTGGAACACAGAAATGGGGGGAATCTTAAAACATTTGGCAGTAATAAGAAAAAAGTGAAAAAAAAAATAAGTAGTTGAACTGATCTTGCATATTGAAAAAATGTTTGCCAGTGTGATAAGATAGGAACTGTATTTCCATAAACTAGACACAATGTAAAAATATATATTCCCATTAGGCCTAAGGGAATGAAGAAATCAAAAAGCAGAGTGTTCGTGCTAGAGAAATAGCTCATCAGTTAAGAAACAGAGCACTCTTCTACACAGATGCCTGAGAGCTGACTGTGGTAATAGTGTTCTGAAGGTAAATTCCAGAAGGCTTTGATCAAATCACACATTTGAAGAGTAGAGTCGCCATTAAGGCCAGTTCTTAGCAGAAGATGACTCAACATCACCAATATTTCATAGCTCATATTTTCAAAGTATAAAACAGAATTTGAGCCAAATTATGTGTCCATTTTCACCTGCGCCTTAAGTTCTATGATTATGTAATCTTCAGTTAGTCAACTAAGATAAAATTCATATGTAAATAAAATCCTCAAGATTTAATTTCAAGATTTGCATTTCCCCTAACCTCAAATTTAAAGAAAAAAAAATGTTATATTTTCTTGGACAAAGAATCCGTAGTAATAATTCAACTATTTCTGCTGTAATGGAATCTAGAAAATAAGAAGTGAAATATTTCTAGAAAAATACTAGAATAAATTATAGTATTTTATTTTTCCTTACTCTTCATTTTTTTAGGGTAAAATGTAATAATTATTAAAACTGTTTCCATGTCCTATTGTGTGGTTAGTAATTTAAACAACAAAATATGTATTTTAAAATAATTCTATTTTAAACTCTCCAAATTCATTTAAAATAAAACATATCAGAAAAAAATATTTATTCAGAAATAATTTTCTTAGATTGCTGACCCAAATCATTCAGTTTTTACTTTTTACATGGTGCAAATCTTCTATTGTTTATTCTAAGTGGCAGATATTCTACTATGTATGTTACTTACACAAATGAGAGATTAGCATAAAATTGAATTTAGCAATGGAATTCAAGATTGACTAGCGTATACTGATACAACAAACAATTCTGAGATATCAGTGGATCACAATATCAACAATTTGTTTTGGGTCACTCTTCCAGAACAATCTCCTCTGAAATTGAAGTAATCCATTCTGCAGGGAAGCTTCCTGGTTGTCTTCAGGAAGATAAACAACTTAAAACAGTTTCAGAAAGTCCCTGAAACTGACCGAATTCACTAGGCCCCTCCCTAGTGGAGTAAACTATAAAAGCTTAGAGTCTCACTTGGATGATTGAGCTTCAAAGAGAAGACTCTCAGAAAAGAAAAACTGCTAAGAAGACTCTGAAACCAGGCCACCTGCCTCAAAGAAGCAAAAACCAGCCAAGCTGCGTAGTGAAATGACTGGATGGCCAAGCCAAGGCCCTAACAGGCTCCCCTAGCAGCCCTGACATGGACCAGGCCTTAGTTTCGGTTCACTAGAATGAGCTGGAGCTGAACAAGCAATTCTCAGGAAAACCACAATTTAGGGGCAACCAATCAACAGGAGCCCCCCAGCCTCCTACTGGCTCAGCAGGTGCCCCCAAGCCCCTTCTGCTGGCTCAGCAGATGTCCCCCAGACTTCTGCTAGCTAAAGATAGCTTTTCTTACCCTCTCGTCAACAAGCCCCTAAACACTAGACCCCACCACCACCACCAATGGGCCCCTAACCACTACAGCCTCCCAGACTAATCTTTCTGCCACTAATCAGCACCAGATTAATCCCTCCTCTCTGGAATTCCCCTAACTCTGTTTAAAGGGAGCTTGGGACTCCGATTCGGGGTCGCTATTTGCCACCCCAGCTGTTGGAAACAATAAACGCTCTTGGTAAATTGCGTATGTGACTGTTGGTCTTTCTTGGGGGCTTCTCTCGGACCCTAAGATGTGGAAGAGTTTTAGACAAACTGAGGTACCTAGAGAGACACCTTCCCACCTGTTGAGCTGCCTGTAAGTGTACAGTGCACTCCAGGTTCCCTGCTTTATGAGCTCTCACTATGCAGGGGTGGACTTTGGTGATGCAGCTGTCTTTGGGTCATTTCTTCTCCTGTAAGTACCCCTCACCTGTACACTTGTAAGTCACCATAAATCTCATTGGTTCACCGAGTCAGACTTTGATGGTATCTGTACTTCCATCTGCCTTGGGATCCCTACCTGGGGGAGTAGATGTGTGTGCTACATCTTCCCAGAAAATAGTTTTGTCACACAACAGTCACCCAAAACCAACTTGAATTTCAGGTAATGTTCCAGAATACACATGCTCACGGTTTGGTTCAGCATTTCCAGTGGCTTAGCCTTCTAAACTCTTGTATCTACACAAATTTCACTATCACCTATGCAGGATAAAGTATAAACTGGAGCCTGGATTATCAGGAATATGTGATTTTACCCAGAAGCGGTTATCTGATGCTAAGACAGAACAATCCAATGTAGATTCTAGCATGAGCATCTCACAGAACATCTGGTGCATATCAATCTTACTCATTTGTTTTAGTACCGCCATTTTGCAAAAATCAAATAAACAGGCAGCAAAGAGTGGATAAGACATCTTAAACCCCCTAACAAAGAAAAAGGAGGAGCTTAACCTATGCATTTTTATTGTATAACCTGTGCTCTGAGTTCTCATGTTACATATGAATGTTTCCATAAGCTTATAAATAACACATAATAAAGATTATTATACTTGTCACTAAAGAAATCAAGTAGAACTTCTTGTAGTTATAATTTGCATTTTTTCCTGGAAAACAAGGTTTAGGAAAACATTTTATTAAACTAATTAAATATCATAGATTGTTTGATTCACATGAAATTGAAGAAATCTCTACATTTTGTTCTAATTTCTTTGAATGTTCTGAATCTGCTCTTTCAGTAATTATAAACATCAAACTTGCTGGCTAAAAATTCATTCCTTTTTGTGTCTCATCTATCAATGGCCATAGGAATTAAAAATGGAACCCAGTTCAGCATAAAATGTGAATTTAGTTACACGAGCCTTTTTTAAAGCTCAGTGATAAGTAAAGAGCATTCATACCCATTGAATATCTTATCTCACGGTTTCAATAAGGTAGAATGATGGTCTTGCAAGAGAGATTATTCAACATGCTCTATAGATTTTTTTTAAGTTGAAAAAGTAACCTGAAATATGGCAAGGATAATGCTTTCTATATGTGCCTGGAGCCAGTCAATAGTTCTATAAAAAAGGGTAAGGAATGCATTGCCCCTTTCTTACCAAAATGACTATTATGATATTTTAAACCTTGAATTGACAATAGATTTAGTTTGCATATTTTAATATTCACCCAAATTGTCTATTTTGGATATTAAAAGTAAGGATAGGGTTTGTGCATAAGAAATAAGTTCTTTCTGTGTTGCAAAAATTCTTGAATAAGCTCCACAGATGGTAACTGTCTTTCTTTGCATCAGGATATCTAAGAAATACGGGGCAGGAAAGATATCAAACATGCAAATTTTCTTATAAATGAAAATACTATTTTTCAATTTTAAAATCATAAAAGAAAAAATTATAAAAAATAAAATTACTAATATAAAGGATTTCTAATTGGTATTGTTTCATAATCATTGATCTGGAATATTCTCAACAAATGTTTTGTGAAATAAAAGTATTCATATTAATATACTGGTTGATAATCTAAAATAAAGAAAAACATAGACAGAATTTTTATTATTTGTATATTTATTGAGATTATTTGTAAAGAAAATTTAACAAATGTTTGGTGTGATCATTTAGAAAATTTTGGCAATTAACAACAGATATATAGAAGTATATTCCAACAGAGTGTTTGATACAACACACAGAATACACATTGAGATAAACAATAAAATTGGAAGTATTAAATTTCTTACCACGGGTGGAGGGTTGATTTAATTAACTAACATGACACAACATGAAAACACTAAAACACTAAGTCTTGATATTTTAATAAAAACATATTCAAAACGACGGCCATAGACCAAGAAATTCATTAACTGTCCTCTTTGAATCACTGAGATGACTGTACTTGATCATTTGTTGCATGCTAAACAGTTATCAGTCATGATTTCTGATCTTTCTGACCATTTTGGAAGGTAACATTTCTATCCTCAGTTATGACTAGCATTAACTGAGGCTAAGAAAAATAATTACTATTTCCACTCAAGCTTCTGAGAGAGTCTAGCTAGTATCATTGAACTTTTTGAAATATTATGATCTATGACAGATGATGGCCTCTTAAGGATCAGATGTTTAGGGTGAGTCATTTCAGGTATACTATGGACTCAATCTCATTCATTCTATTTTCCTCTATAGAAATCTTAGACATAAATCATACCCTTATTTTTCTATCAATACTGTTTTTCAATCTAATTTAGACCCTTGTTATATTTTGTTCCAATTTTAATTTAATCAACACTATGTTTATCAGTGTTCTCCATGTTACATACTGAAAACTAAAAGATAGTAAGATGGCTAGAACTCTTTTGTAATTTGTTGTTTTTCCATCATTTCTTATTAGTTCTTTGAGAATCTCTTACAAAGTATTTTGATCATATTAACTTTCCACCCCCAACTCTTCTCAGACCCGCCCACTTTCCTACCCACCCAATTTTGTGTTGTTCTTTTTCTAAAAACCTATCAAGTTCTATTTGTACTACCCATATATTCTTGGATATATGGCTTTGTCTTAATACTCTAAGACATGTCCACTAGTGTAATAGTGGCATGAATATCATAGAAGTAAACAAGCACTTTCTTACTAGATTTCATTCTGCCCCACCCCAGGATAAATCTCATACCTGACATCATAATTAAACTAAGAATCTATGGCTAGACAAGTCATAGGCTCTTAGGGAGAACCTACTACTATTATGCTGCTAAATGAATATAATATCAAACTGTCTCCTAATGATTTATTGTATAACCATAGGTTGGTGCACCTCTCTTTCCTTACCTGAGAAACTTCTATGTAGAGCAGACAGTGATTAACTCAGTGGCCCACAACGAGGCAAGGTGAAGAGTAATAGACTGGAGAGTCCTCAGCTCTATAGGAAATATATATTCCATGTTCTTGCTCAAGACTTAGAGATCATTTTAGAAGAGGGGGCAGAACCAGTGTCAGAGCCTGAGGCAGTAGATGACTACAGGGAAACATTATCTTCTGGACTCAGCAAGGAAGCTGCACATATAACTCACAGTGATTACAGCATCATATACAAAACCTGTGCTAGTTCAAATCAGACTAAAACCCAGCACACAGATAAGAGTTACACACAACTCCTCTCTGAAGCTGTGGAACTATTAGCAATTGTTCCGCTGGGAGAGGGAGACACGATGTAACCCTTGGTAAATAGAACATGCTACAGTGGTAGACCACACATTCAACAATATATGAACATTTAAATGTGTATTTATATTTGTATAGATGCACAAATATATCAATAAAACACAGTGAGTCTATTTGTGCATACGTGCATGTGTGTAATTTCATGGCTGATAGTTTTTATTTGAATAAGCAATTAGGTGGGCTTGTCCCAGGCAAAGTATAAATTTGAGAGGGAGACAGAGGTAGCCTGTGAGGAATTGGAGGGAGGAGACATTGAAGGGTTTAGAGAGAGGAAAGAAAAGTGGGAAATGATGTCATTGTATTTTAATTAAGAAACTGACATAAAGTTGGGAGGGGAGGGCAAAAGTTGCAGGAGGTGGGAGGTGAGTATCATCAAAACACATTGTGTGAAACTCAAAGAACTAGTAAAGAATTAAGTGGAATCTGTATCCTCTGTCCTTGATCTGAGACTCCCTAATGGTTGACCAATAGTCCATGGTAGAAAGGAGTATGATTAAAATTTTAAAAAAACTGGGAGATCACATGGAGAGGTCATGAAAGTCTTAGTTGAGATTGAAAGTCAATAACTAGACATGTTACACAGAAAGTCTCTGAAATGATTCCAGCCCCAGGCTCCAGCCCAGAGCCATATAGTTGAACACAGTTAACTCCCAAAGGTGTGAGGGATGATAAAATGATGGTTGTTTTACAGGTTGATATTGATCTGTTACACAGCAATAGATAATGAAATGAAGAACTAAAATTCAACAGCTTTGGCAACATTTCTCAACCTCAGTTGAGAGTTCCTAGTTAGATGGTGGGTGGGCATACTTTGAGAGAGATCATGTTTTAAGCATGTTATTAGAGGTAGGATTGTCTGCATGCTTGACTAGATTTGTTAGAGTAATCCAGGTGACTTTTTTTTTTTCAAAGAAGCACATTAAAGGTCCCAGCCACACCTAGGGATAAATGCTAAATAAATTTTATTTTATTTCTTTTTCTCTTCTTTTTTTCCTTCTTTTCTTCCTTCTTTCCTTCCTTCCTTCCTTCCTTCCTTCCTTCCTTGGAGCTGAGGATGGAATTTGGGACATTGAGCATGCCAAGCAAGTGCTCTAGCCTCTACAAGCACACCCCAATTCCCTTCACTCTGGAACTCACAGTTCATAGAAGGCTTTACAATGTCTCTTTTCTGTAAGCATTTTAATTCTTTTTAAGTTAATGATATGATAGACTGAAGAAGGTGGAGAATTTCAGGAATGAAAACAGGTGCCACAGAGGAAGGGGCCCACACCAGTGGAATTTCTTAAGGCTGAATCATGTCTTGTCACAGTGTATTTTCAAACTATCCTAAAGTTGATTTCAAAGAACTCAGAAAAGTATTTAATCTTTTACATATCAGAGTATTCTTTCAAGGAAAAAGAAGGAGATATGGACCACTGTAAAACATAAAGATGTATATTATATTGGTATGTGACTTTATAAATTCTGAATAAAAAGTAGTGATTTTATTTTAGTCTAATTATTCTGCATCATATACATGACTTTGCTGATTAGAATGAGAAAGGTAAAGCCATGTGTCCATCAGATCAACAAACCCTAGCTCCAGCATGTCAGGTACCAAAGATGTATTTTCTTCATGACAGCTAGGACCTTGTAAATAACTGGTTATTATTGTTTCAAAAGAGAAAATGCCAGAACTACATTAAAAACAAAATATTTAATTATATATTATATTAAATATGAATGTTGGAAACATAAACAAACTGGTAATTACAATTCATTTTGCATTTTAACTAAATCTGCCAAGTGCCACACCATATTCCAGTGTTTTTAAGAAAGACACATGGGCTGAAATAATAAACAGTGTAAAAAATTCAAAGTTATAGTTTATGCAATTATATTGAATCAGAAAGGTCCTGTTGCTCTGCACATGGCTGGGGAAAAGGCCCAACTTAGTTCTGAAATGAAGCATTATTACTGTCTCACTTGCTCATTCTTGGATCTGGTCTAGTGATTATGTCAATGTCGACATCAGTGGAAAACATTTGACATGTGGCCTAGACAATCAGACCGTCGACCACAGAGACTTTGATTAAAAAACTTCATGTAATTTTCTCCAATCAGTAGGTTGGCCTGTTCCTTTATCAGAGTGAAGGTTGCTCTCATCACCTGCAAATTTATAAGAAGGCTTTAAACAAACAAGCTCAAAAGTTCTACAGGGAAACGCCCTGAAGGAACACCTGCTGGGGAACTTGGTGATTAGTTGAACTGATGATCTCATTTGTTCAGTGTAAAACAAGGACCTTCCATGGAGTTTTTTTTTTTTTTATTCCAGTTATAGGTAGGCATATGTACGTGTTTAGCCTTCCTCTCAGGAAGCATTTAGAGAAAATCCTACATCAGCCACTATTGCTTGCTGGAAAAAGAATGAAAGAAAAACAAAATGACACCCCTTTCACATAATCTCTGTGCCAGGAGCTAGACTGAAGTCAGAAATCATGCACGCCACTGGGGTTCTGTATGTTTAACCTCCTATAGAGCAGAGCCATTCCCATTACTGAGAAGAATGAACCATCGGGGACACAACAATAGAGATCCTGAAATGAACTGCATTGCAGTATCACCATGAATTAAAGTCTCCATCAGAGGCTGTGGCTCCTGGCAGGAGAGAGCAAGGGCTTCGATGAAGTCGAGCAAAGAACTCTGCATAAATGAGACAGCCTGCTGCCTTTCCTCTTTAAAGACAATTTATATGATGAAATTTGATAATTAACTTATGTCCAACAAACTAAATCCAATGTATCTATTTTCAGGTCAGAGGCTGTGACTGTCATCTCATGGAATATGCTACCCCATCTCCTAGTTCCTTGACAAGGACACAGTCCAAGCTAATGCAATGTCACAGTAAATTTGCTTATCTCTTAAGAACAATGAGGTGTGCTATAAAATATGTATGTGCTATCAAAACATTCATAATAAAATCCTAATAAAATTAGCAAGTTAGAATAAAAGGAAGTCATTGTCTTCAATTGGTGTCTTGAAATTGCCTTTAATAATGGCTGATGCATTGTTTATATATGTATGTGTGTGTGTGTGTGTGTGTGTGTGTGTGAGAGAGAGAGAGAGAGAGAGAGAGAGAGAGAGAGAGAGAGAGAGAGAGAGAGAGAGAGGGCTCAACCCACAAGCACCCAGGTTCGCTTTTCAGGAAGGAAGGTACTATGATGAAGTTAGAAGAAAAAGAAAGAACAAACAAACAAAAACCATAACTCTTGTCCATTTTACAACTTTATCTTACATGGTTTATCAATTGTTATTGAATTATTATACTCTAGAGAATATAAAATCTACTCAATTAGACACCCAAGCACACACACACACAAAAGGCATTTTCATTTTGATACTACCTGAAATAGCCAAGCTTTAAAAAAAAACATACAAGGTGAAAAAAGGAAACACTTGGATCATTTTTCAAAATGTCAATGTTTTCTTTAAGCCTGCCTGGGGCTGATCTTTGCACTCGATCGTGCACATGGCATGGTACTGAAATTATAGCTCTCAGATGGAAAGAAGTGTAGGGCAGATTTTGCATCACAAGTTGTGACCGTTTCTTGATACATACTTACAACAGTCATTTATTGGTCCATTGGCCTACGTCCTCGTGAAATCAGATTGCATTTTTGGAAATCAGGCAAAGAAATAAAAATAAATAAATAAATAAATGGAACAGCTCTCCGCGATGGGTATCTATTGAGAAGCACTTTCATTATGTGATCGCCACCAGACGAATTCTTCTGGAAAAAAGTGATTTGTTCCATGAAAAAATGCATTGAGAGGAAATTGATATTTAGTTACTCATATCAACCATGCTTATGAAAAGGAGATTATGTTTTTAATCATTTAAAAACATTATTTTATTAGTCTTTCTTGTTGTATTTATTTGTAAAGTGCCTACCGTAGAATGTTTAAACTGCTTTCACAATGTTTTCTGTTAAATACAAAATTTATTGCTGATAAATTATTTAACTCCTCCTCTTTTTTATTTTACAATTTTGGGTTAACCCATTAACCTAGAAGTAGACAATATATTTCCAAGCTGTCATAACTTGACATAATTTTCTTAAAGTTATTACTTTTTAAATTACAGTTATGATTATTTTATAAGAATAGTAAAATGTTTTATGACATTTTGGAGAAGCAGTTGCACTGTATTTTCAGAGGTGACTAGCTATCAAAGCAAACTAGGAGTTTAAAAAATGTCTTCATTCTTGGGCTTTGGTAAGCAACTGAAGGAAACATACAGGTTTTAGAAAAAGAAAGCATAAAGTGAGAAGTGATCGTATTGTACACTGTACTCTTGTCTGTATTTAAATGTAGCTGCTTATAAACATTTGGTAGCTTCCAATGTGAGTCAAAATAGGCATTGACAACCCTATCCATTTTACATCATACGTTTTTCATGATCTCTGTAAACAATTGCATAATTTATGACGCTGTGGTGTGTAAACATATTGAAACCTGGTCTTCCTTCCTTAAAATTGCTCAAACACAAAGGTATTTTTAAATAAACCAGTGAAAGTTTAAAATAATATATGTGCAGGAAATAAATTGTGTGAGTATAAAGATCTTTACTTTGTTCTTAAATGCATCCTACATCTTAGAACAGAGTCTGGTCCTTATTAAATGTGTTCAATTAGATAATGAATTATTAAAAAGATGACAATGTTACATAAAAGCAGATGTTTGGGATGCTACTGACCTGTCATTGGAAGGTGCCTGTGTAATAATATGTCTTCTGCAGAATCATCTTTAATTTAAGCTTGGTTCCTTGGAGGCAGGGTAGCCCATGATTGCTCAGGATTTATTTCTGAGAACTCCAGGCTATGTAAACAAACAATGAAACTTTTGAAAAGACTAACAACATGGAGACAATCAAATACTAAGTTGTGGGAAAGACAATGAGAGTTTACAGAAAGGTAATTTCACTGCAACTGGAGAAATCATGCAAATTAGAGCCCATGAGTATCTAGGATCCAAAAAGGATCAGATAATGTTTGCAAAGAGTGTGCTGTTATCTCTCTCTCTCTCTCTCTCTCTCTCTCTCTCTCTCTCTCTCTCTCTCTCTCTCTCTCTCTTTCTCTCTCTCTCTCTCTCTCTCTCTCTCTCTCTCTCTCTCTCTCTCTCTCTCTCACACACACACACACACACACACACACACACACACACACTTGGGTATGTACACATTACTCTAAGTTCAACCCTGCCCCATATGCTGCTTGAGGAACCAAGGAAGACCTTGCTGAGAAGCTGACATTTGAGACAGAGTGACTATAGGAGGACATGGGCCAAATGGTCAGGGTAATTGGTATGACACATCCCTTCAAACTGAGAAAATAGTAAATACTGCAGAAAAGTGTGGTTGCCTGAAATGAAGACATGGCACATTAATTGTTGTTTCTGCTGAAATAACCACAAAATGTTATAACTTTAAAATAATGCTTGTTGCATTATTTTTTAACAAAAACCTGAGCATAATAAATAGAAGACTGATCCGTGAGGTTTGCTGTGTAAAGCCAGGGTCCTTCAACCTAGGCGCCCAGCTACATGACTTCCATATTATTTTAAGAGCTGCTTAGACACACTTTTGTGACTGCATTCCAGTCTGTAGGACAGAAGACATAAAGCCAGGTTCCAACACCCTTTACAGTATTCTCTCCATGCATCCTAACTTTCTATCAGTGCCAAGCAAAACCACTTCGGCTACTGCCTCCTTCTGCCGTTTTCACATTGTCCCTTCGGGACTCAAACAAAGCCCTGGAACTTTAATGCCACTATGGGCTGAAGGGACTGGACACTTGACCTCTTGGGTCACTTTTATATTCTCATAAGTCTCTCCTCTTTCACATCACCTACTCCAGGGAAGCGCAAGTGAGAACTGTGTGTAATGAGAATCTCTCTAACTGAAAGGATGCTACTAAATGCCGATGTGAAGATAACGTGTTAATTGGTAGTCCCTGCTTGTTTTCTTACTCCAGTGGGCTCACAGCCTTGACAGAGATTCTTGATGAACTGCAGTCTTCTGCATTTTGACATAATACGGTCAGGGGAATATGACTGAAAAAGAGACACAGAAGTCCCTCTCATGGCATATTCCATGTTTACAAGTTGCAGCTGATTAATGAAACTGTATTACAATGGCCATCCTAGAAGCATCAACCAGTTCCTCTGTGGAAAAGCTCTCATCATGTCTGTCTGGTCTCTCGTGAGGAAAAGAGCCAGCTAAATTCTGACTTGAGGATATTCATTATTGGAATGATATTTTCATTGGCAAGATACAAACATGATTCATATGCACTGGGCTGGGCTTTCCACAGAGAAAATTGAAACTAGAGTCGATTTGTCTTCTACCTGAAATAGCTGTCAGTGAATGAAAAGAAACAGGAACTGTTCTGAGAACACTGGTCACCTTTATTATTCCAGATACTATCTTTAAATCTTTGAGAAGAGCTGGACCACTGTAAAGGTAGTTTGAGCCCAGTTCATAGAACTTAAGAGAACTGTTTTGAAGACCTGGCACATCATAGGACAACCTCTTGGTACCTTTCTATGCTTCTCTTTCGTTTGTTTAATGAGATATTATCCCAATGAAGAAAGAAAAAATCAATTAAAATAATTTCATGATTTCTTCTAAAGTCACAAGTTTATATGAGTTGCACATTTATGTTAATGACACTTCTATGTAATTGAGGAAACAAAAATGTATTGATGTAATCAAATACCAATACTCCATCAGTAGTATTCTCATATAGACACCTTATTATTGGTGTTTTGTTACACTGGCTGGTTTTGTGTGTCAACTTGATGCAAGCTAGAGTCATCAGAGAGGAGGGAGCCTCAGTTCAGGAAGTGTCTCCATGAGAACCAGCTGTAAGGTATTTTCTCATTTGGTGATCAGTGGGGTACAGTCCAGCCCATGATGGGTGGTGCGATCCCTGGGCAGGTGGCCCTGGGTTCTATTAGAAAGAAGATTGAGCAAGCCAGGGGAAGCAAGCCTGTAACTAGCATCTGTCCATGGTCTCTGCATCACCTCCTGCCTAGAGGTTCCTGCCCTGTTGAATTCCTGTCCTGACTTCCTTCAGTGATGAACAGCAATGTGGAAACATAAGCCAAATAAACCATTTCCTCCCCAACTTGCTTTTTGGTCATAATGTTTTGTCAACAGCAATAGAAACCCTAACTAAGACAAATATTGATTTGTTTTGATACCTGCATCTAAAGATAAGCTTACATTTAATAAACAGGGTAATTCATAAAACTAGGGGACTCATAAAACTAGGTACGAGAGGTAAACAAATCTAATACCTAACATAATCTTCTTCTAGAAGAGATTTTAGTAGCTAAGAGAGAAACTACCCTTTCAGCCACACAGCATAAAAGATATAAAATATAGTTCATCATATTTTGCTTAAATGGTTTACATATGCACACACACACACACACACACACACACACACACACGCGCGCGCGCGCGCGCGCGCACACACACACACACACACACATATGTTCTCACTCTGAAGTCCTGGATGTGACAGGATTCACCACATAGACTCCACTGGCCTTCAATCCACAGATATCAACCTGTTCCTGCTTTCTGAGTGCTAGAATTAAACGTGTGTCGCCATGACCAGTTATTTTTGTTGAAATTAAGTGCCTCCTTAAATATTTTCATCACTTGTTTTTGTTTCTGATTTTGAGATAGAGTCTCCCTAAGGATCCCAGGCAGACCTTGAACTCATGATACTTCCTCCTTAGGCATCTGAAAGCTGGCATTATCAGCATGCACCACCACACACAGCCCATCTATTCACATATACTTAACATTACTTATCTATGCTTCCTTTCTTTTATTTGGATCCCAGTACAATGAAATCTAGAAATATGGACAGGGTCTCTTAAACAGATCGTGATCATGATGCCAACACTTACTGAATAGAGATTTTTGTCAGAGACTTTGCTAAGACTTCAGCATTCACCATACTTACCCCTAAGTAAACTTACTCCTTTTTGTGTTAAACAAACAGAGAATTGGAGAGGTAAATATGTTTTTCAAGGTCATACAGCTGCTATGAAGAAAAGTCAGGGTGACCGTGCAGGTAAATCCATCTCCATCTGAAATGCATTACATAATACATCAGTACTTCTCATTCTCCAGTCCCAGCCCTCAACACCAGCATCTGCCACACGCTTGCTACAAACTGTTAGACCTTGTGATGAATAGTGGCAGCTGTCAAACTGATGGAACCTAGAACACCACCTGGGTGATTGGCCTCTGGCCTGCCAGGGATTATGTTGATGGTGTTACCTGATTTACAAACATCCACCTTAATTGTGAGTAGCTCTGTTCTCTGCAGGGATCCTGGAAAGCATAAAATGGAAAAGAAAAAAAAAAAAAAAGAACTGATCAGCAAATCAGAGTCATCCCTCTCTGTGTCCTGATCGATAAGCTGTGACGAACTGCTTCAAGATCCTGATGCCTTGGCTTCCCCAACATGGACTTGTTGTGTCTTGAACTGTGAGCTAAAATAAACATTTTGTCTCTTTCTTTTGCCAGAATATTTTACCACAGCAGTGGGGGGATGGGGGGTGGGGGCTAAAACAGATTCTGTGATAAGAAGAATCAGAAGCTCTTTGAACTCGAATCCAATATTTTATGTATCAATAAGCCTCTGAGATAGTTTTAGCTGAAGTTTAAAAACTGAAGAATTACACTCTACTTCCTCCCTAACAGGGATGTGTTTAATGTTCATAAATAAGTCATATTTATAAACCACCATAATGATCTAACTAGTGGGTTCAGAGCTAAGGAAATTCAATAAATAACATCAATGGCTTACATCCTTAAGATATTGGAAGGCAAGAAACCATCAGAATCCAAATACAGCTTACTCTTTCATGTATCATTTTATTCACTTATTTCATGGGACTCAAAGCACTTTTCTAAGAGCAAACAAATTTGTCACCTGTAACATCTGGGAAAGCAAAATGTACATTACCTGATTGATTCGGCTTTGCCAGTCAGGTCATGAATGAAAACATTAACACGAATAAGGAGTGTGCAGAAAATAAATTCTCAATTGACTTGGTTGCTTAGATACTTACGATTTCAGTAATTCTGCATGGTAAGAGATGTAAGTGGGGGTCAGAACTTAATGAAATTAACTATTAGAAAAACTGGCAAGATGAGTTGGGAGATAGCTTCTTTCGATGCAAAATTAAAATTCCAGTTTCCCTGTTGGGCATGCATGCTGCGCCTATCAATCAAAATAACAGTCTGGGCAGTGCACTGAAAAGAACCTATATTAACATAGGGAATTTCATGCTGCAAAAGTGGATTTGGAGCAGCCACTGTGGTGTTTCAGAAAATATGAGAGAGGAAACTAGAACATAGTTTTAGTGGGAACTTGAACTGTCTATTAGGATTGTGCTTACTGATGTGAAAGGTCTGGAAAAACTATGTGAGATATCACATTAAAACAGGAAACAGATGGTGCTTAACTGGGTATGCAGGTGAGGAAGTGGCAGTTTCCTCATTTGGCTGAGAAATGCTCAACACCAACAGCAGGCGCCAGCTTGTTCTTTAGTCCAAGTCTGAGAAAGCAGGTTCATAGATTGCTGTCATCACGTCTAATATGTACTAACTCACTTACATAGAATCTAACATCATAACAAGACTATAGCCTGACTGAGTTCAGTGACTGTGCTTTATTCCTATTACTTCAGTTACTTCTGATTATTACAGCACACTGGCTTTTAGATCATGAAAGATAGCGCAAATTTTAACCATTTGCAAGTCAGGTTAATGCTAGAACAAACTAAAATAATTTATAGAATGTACTAAAATTGTATTGCAAGGAAATTTATGGAGGGTAATCACACAATAATAAAAAGGCAAAGATTAATTAACATAAAAATTCTAGCTGTCATATTTCTCTAAGTAGAAACAATTGTAATGCAATTTTATTTCACCATCTAGTTCTAGGAACCTCCATCTAGTTCTAGGAAGACAGGATGTGATAATACTAGAATTAGAATCACTGAATTATTTGTTACACAACTACACATTCATGCACAAAGACATAGATCTATCTTTAATAATAATTTACATTGTTTCAAAAAATCAAAAATTTGAAAGCAAAATAAAGACTAAAAGAAAATCTACTCAAGCTACCTTTGGAAATTATCAAACAGAAAATACCTTGAAATTCATTTTTTTAACTAAAAACAAATACTTCATTTATTAATTCCTTAAACCCAAAGTGTTTGAGGTAAAACAAAAATCTTTTTAGAAATTATAACTAAAAAGTTAGATCACTGAAACAAAATCAATCATTTATAACTTTTTCTACATCCAATCTAGGGAATTCTACACTATTAGAAATCATTTGGATACTAAAATATTTTTTTCATTTTTAAAGTACAGGACTTTGTGGTATTACTAAGGGTTGACACTGCGCAGACAGCATTTCCTTCCCATTTTATCTTTCTATCCTTAGAACATAATTTCTCCTGTACTATATGCGCTCACTAAATGTTGATGGGATGATATGAAGGAGTTCTTCATATAGTACTCATGTAGTGAGAATTGACTAGCTTAGTAGACGGAGGAGCAGAATGTTTGGAAAAGAGGGTTAAGGTCATCCTCTTGGTATTATAGGCATTCCTCTAAGCCTCCCAGTGGTTCTTTCAGGAAGAGATGTCCTTCTGTTTCCTCTATCAATGCTGAAACACAGCTTTTCCTGACCACCAATGTGTGGAAAGAACAAAGGCATTTTATGCAGTTAAGAAAACTGTTGAAGGACTGTGTGGCTTGACTGTGCTAATTATCACTGTTGATATACATTTCTAAAAATAGAATTGTATACAATGCTTAACTTTACAGAAATTTCATAAAATAAAATGGAATTTTCTCTTTCATAATAATTGCAATAAACACACTTAATGATCTCTAAAGTCTTAAAAAAAATCAGCTTATATGTAGTTGGAATTTTCTTTGGGCCACCAACCAGCTCCCAAATAAAGACATGGGGACTTATTATTAATTATGAATGCTCAGCCTTAGCTTAGGTTTATCACGATAGCTCTTTTAACTTAATTTAACCTGTTTCTACTCATTTACATTTTGCCTTGGGGCCTTTTATCTTTCTTTCATTCTGTATGTCCTACTTTCTTGCTTCCTCCTTGTCTGTCTGTCTGGTCCCTGTCTTCTCCCTGTCATCTCCTTTTCTTTCTACCTTTTTGAGCCTAAATTTCTCCTCCCCCACTTACTCTCCAGGCCCAGAAGTTCCACCTGTAACTCCTCCCTATTGGCCATTCAGCTTTTTATGAGACCAATCAGGTGCCTTAGGCAGGAAAAAAAAAAAAAAAAAAAAAAAAAACAAACCAGCAACACATTAAAACAAATGCAGGACATCTTTACATAGTTAAACAAACGCAACACATGTTTGCCTAGTTAAATATTCCACAACACTTATATTCTCATCCCAAATTCTAAGACATATCTCTTAATACAACTGTTATTTTATGGAGTACTAGTAAAAACTGTAACAATTAATATTTATGATATTTATCTATGATGATATTATAAATAATAATATAATATATACAAAGCTAGCCAAATACCAAAGCTTTCCACAAAGAGTTAAAACATTCTAAAGCTAAGCTCTTGAACTTTGAATTATCCAGAACATCCAATAATGAAAGTTCTAGGTTACATCACTTCCTAGTAAACAAAAACAGTGGCTTTTTGGAATCCTGAGATAAATCAATTTATTCTCATGTTCTCTCTAAAGAAAAGAATTTTAAGATTAGGGGCATCCTCTACCTCCTTAAGAGAAAGTACAGCTGCAGATAGCATGAGTCACAGGGGGAAGCTGAGGAGATCACTCAGTGGGGAAGGCGGGTGAGGACACCAGTTTTAACCCCAGTTATGTGTGATTTTAAAGAATTAACACCTCAGCTATCCCTTGAATGATTCATAAGTTATCATTAAGGATGATCATCCATGCTTTTAAAAAAGCACTCCACAAAGGCTTTGATCCATCAATGAAGGAATTCAAGATTGCTTTCCACAGTTAACCCACTTTCCTGCTAGCTCTTGAACAGACTATAGAAATACCTGTTGAATTAGAGTGCTTGTAATCTCAGCAGTGAGGAGGTGGAGAATGAGATCTTTGGGGCTCACTGCCTAGGAAGCCCAGTCTAATCCCATAAACCCTGGGTAAGAGTCTTTATTCTCAATAAAACAGAGTGGATGGCATGACTCCAGAGGGACAACACTAGAAGTTTACCTCCAGCTTTGGGTACACAAGTGCACACTCACTCATGCACACTCAAACATACCCCCCACACACACACACACACTACACAAAGAAATTTGCAGTTCAGTTCCCTGGGTGTAGATCCAGAAACTGTAGCCTTTGTAATATGCACCATATAGCCCAGGTGATTTGGGGATGTCATAGTTTATTTGTGGAGATATATATATATTTGATAAAATTGCATTTTATTGTGTTGAAGGGAGCTGAATAATATTTTATTTTTTATTTTTATTTTATTTATTTATTTATTTATTTTGGTTTTCGAGACAGGGTTTCTCTGTGTAGCTTTGTGCCTTTCCTGGATCTCGCTCTGTAGACCAGGCTGGCCTCGAACTCACGGATATCTGCCTGGCTCTGCCTCCCGAGTGCTGGGATTAAAGGCGTGCGCCACCACTGCCCGGCTTATTGTTTATTTTTAAAGTACCCACATGGTGATGGCAGGAGCATCTTTTTTTTTAAGTAATAGGAATTTTATTTTTCTTACCTCAAAAACTGAGAAAGTATGCATTTTTACATTACTTTTTATTTTATAATTTAATTTAATTTTACATATCAGCCACAGATTCCCTTGTTCTCCCCCCTCCCACCCCACCCCTGTCTTCCCCCCAGGCCACCCCCGATTCCCATCTCCTCCAGGGCAAGGACTCCCCTGAGGATTGAGTTCAACCTGGTAGATTCATGGGTAATGAATAGGAATAAGACATTGGAATTTAGTATTAATTTATATTTTGCATAAAATTCTTTTGACAAACCCCAAAATGAAACAATCTCCCATAAAAGAATTAACAATATCACTTGATGATGCCGTGTTCATGAACATATGTTCTAGCTAGAGGTCTTGGATCTTGCCTCTTTGGGGAGAATAACAATATTTTTTATGTTTCCAAGGTGTTTTAGGATGAGATGGCCTCACAAACACTTTAAGCCCTTGGTGTTAATCATAGCCATAGTATTATAAATTGTACTTGCACAGTCAAGCTGTGGCAAGGAGTCTGGAGACCCATGCTTCCAATCAGTCAATCCTGTTCTCACCCTTGTCCCCTTAGCTGAACTAACTCCCTACTCCTTCCCAGGAGAGTGCAACACCCTTCCAATCTTCCTCTTCCACTGCTCATCGCTGTTCTTTGATGCTCAGCTGAATCACACATATGCTGAAAACTCTTTCATGCTCTCTACAGGTAAAATACATCCATAGCCCTTCCTTTCCTTTGTAGAACACATGGCATACTACATACTGGATTGTATTGCTTCTCTCTAATCTCTACATTTTAATGGCTCCAGGACTAGAGCATCCTTTTTGTCATAGGCTCCTTCAACCAACTAGTCAAAGATTAACATATGGGGTGTTCTTAACCAACTGGGCCGTGTTTAGTTCTCAGAATAAAAACAAGAACACGAAGTGTGGTGATATATTGTGTCCCCCAATATATTGTGCACCCTAATAAACTTATCTGGGGTCAGAGAACAGAACAGCCACTAGATAGACACAGAGGCCAGAAAATGGTGGCACACACGCCTTTAATCCTATCACTTGGGAGACAGAGATCCAACCGGATCTCTGAGTTCAAAGCCACACTGGAAACAGCCAGGCATGGTGACTCACGCCTTTAATCCCAGGAAGTGATGGCAGAAAGCAGAAAGGTATATAAGGCATGAAAACCAGGAACTAGAACTGGTTAAGCTTTTAGGTTTTTGAGCAGCAGTTCAGCTGAGATCCATTTGGATGAAGACTCAGAAGCTTCCAGTCTGAGGAAACAGGATCAGCTGAGGAACTGGCTAGGTGAGGTGAGGAAGCTGTGGCTTGTTCTGCTTCTCTGATCTTCCAGTGTTCACCCCAATACCTGGCTTGAGGTTTGTTTTTATTAATAAGACACTCTAACAATTTGTGCTATGATGAAGATCACTGTGGTTTCTGAGGGGTGTGAAACAAGGACTTGAAAGGTACATTTATCAGTTCACATAGGAGGACCCTAAGACTCCTTAAGGAACATAGTTTTATTGAAGAGTGCAGTGTAATCTGGCTGTTTCCTGACTCAAAGTCATAAAGCTGACTTGTTCTGTTGTCCTATTGCCAACATCAGACTGTGACATCAAATAAATAACCTACTGCCAGCACAGTTATGTGTGATTTTAAAGAATTAACACCTCAGCTATCTCTCGAATGATTCATAAGTTATCATTAAGGATGATCATCCATGCTTTTAAAAAAGCACTCCACAAAGGCTTTGATCCACCAATGAAGGAATTCAAGACTGCTTTCCACAGTTAATGCACTTTCAGTTTCCTGCTAGCTCTTGAACAGACTATAGAAATACCCGTTTCTGACATCAGAAAACCATGTAGAAATTAGGCATTAAAGAAGATGCAACTGTTATATGAATGTGGTAAATGTCCTTACCAATGCAATGTTTCATCGTATTTGCTGTCATCTTTGCCTTCTTAGAAATCATGTTTACCATTTTTTTCAAAATTTGATTACAAAAATAAAGACATACTAAAGAAATTCAAATAAACCATCTCTCAAATATGTTAGATTTGTGTATTATTTAACCAAATTAACAGGAATTTCAATATTTGAAAAAGCACTACTGAATGAATGCTAATGTGCTAAACCACAAATTTGTAAATAAATAAGTAGACTTAAGATATCCAAATAAATCCATCTGGCTGTGGCATTCAAGCACAGCAAATCGCAGAAGACAACTGCACATTAAAATAATAACACAGATTCTACATTTGTCCACAAATATGCTACAAAGTTAATATCAACACAGAATACTATACCTAGCAAGTCTCAGCATGTCAAAACACACTGTATTTTGAAATCTATGTGTTCGAAGTGATGAATGTCATCAAAACCAGCCACAAGAATGACCCTCGTGCCTATACTTCAAAACCCCACCAGGAAACATAATCCCCAAATTGTCATGAACAATCAATCTATTTGGCCTCCTCTGCTGATAAACATTTTCCATCAGTTCTTTTGCAGCACACACTATTGATACACTTCCAGGTAGTAAAAGATCCCCTAAAAGAACATGTCCTAACCTCTTCCTCCAGGTCTTCCTTCACAATAAAATGTAACTTTTAAAATTCTTGTAAAATCACAGCACTGGAAATTTTAATTGAGCCAGAAGCTTCTAATTTAAAAAAAACAGTATATATTAAGCAGATTCATTTTTTCAAATATTTTCAGCATTTGCTATTCCATTTATTTCTTTCTGCAGCGAAAAGCCACTAAAAAAATAGCAATTCTGTCTAACAGCCAGTTCAAAAAGAGTACTTAATCAAGTAGCATTTTCTAAAAAATTATCTTAATTCTTAAAGATCGTATCAGTGTTTCCAACCCACCTCACCACAACTTATCAGCAAACAACTGATCTACAAATTCATAGAGCCCCTGGTCTCCAGCCTCCATTTGTCAATCAATTTACCTACTTTGTATTAACCACAAGCTTTGTGGCCAATGTTTACTATGTCAGAGTATTTACTGACTTAAACAAAGTTGTCAATGTTATAACAACCCTATGTCATTAACATTGACTTACCATACCTCCAAAATATATTTTAATACATTATCTTTCCTTTACTGAGAACGGAACATAATATAAAGTTAATGCATTATAAAATCAAGAGAATCCTCACCCTGTTCATTATATGAAAACACTGGCGAGCTGAACAATAGAGCCATTCTACCAGTATGAACACTGCTCTGTATTATGATAGAAAATTGGGGGATATTCAGGAAAAGGGATGGCATGAATGTACACAATTTTCTCTGCTGTAGAGGGCAGCTGTCAGCTGGACCTGTGGTTTGTTCATCACTGAATGACTGGACGAAAAATCTAACCCTTTAGTTACCATCCTGTGTGACAGTCTTTAATTCTCATAGTGGTTTTAAATACACAAGAGGTCATTCAGTAAAGTCCTTAATGAGAAATGCAGTACCATGGATTAGTTTGGAATACAACAAATTTGCCCACGGGGAATGAAAATTATTACACCAACAATTTTAACAGTGAAATCAAGTTTTCTTTAGAGCCACATCTGCATCAACATCCAGTAGAACTGTTGGAATCTTTACCTACTTCAGTCAAGCATGATGCCAATAAGCCATGGGATTCCTGTTCTGTATATTTCCAAGCATGTTAAATTCAGAGTCTCCTTTCAACTGTTTCTCAAAGTGATGATAGCCCAGTGGCTAAGACTATGCATTTGGAGACCTGATAGATCTTTGTGCTCATATGTGGAAAGGGTATTTCAGTGTTTACGCTAATGTGTATGCGTGTGCACGTGTGTGGAGGTCAGATGTTGTCAGATGCATTCCTCTAGCTCTCTATATATTATTTTCTGAAGCAGAGTTTCTATGGAAGCTAGAGTTCACCAACTGGCTAGCCTGGCTGGCCAATGAGCTCCTGGGATCTTCCCGTCCCTGCCTGCTGAGTGCTATGATTAAAGATGCATACCAACACACCTGTATTTTCAGATGGAGGCTGGAGTCCGAGATTAGTTCCTCATTTGCTTGCATGGCAAGTACTTTATCAACAGAGCCATCACCCAAGCCCCTGGAAGATCTTTTTTTTCTAACTTTCTTTTTATTTATTCTTTGTCTTTCAGATCATGCATCTCCATCTCATTCATTTCCATTTCTCTGTCATTGGGCGATCCCCGTGTCTTTCTTGGGGTCCTGTTTTCCAGGTAGCCTCCCTGGTGATGTGAGTAGCAGTCCAGTCATCCTTGTTCCACATCTAGTATCCTGCTATGAGTGAGTACATACCATGTTTGTCTTTCTGAGTCTGGGATACCTCACTCAGGATGATTTTTTCTAGATCCATCCATTTGTCTGCAAACCTCATGATGTCATTGTTTTTCTCTGCTGAGTAGTATTCCATTGTGTATATGTACCACATTTTGTTTATCCATTCTTCAGTTGAAGGGCATCTAGGTTGTTTCCATGTTCTGGCTATTACAAACAATGCTGATATGAACATAGCTGAACAAGTGCTCTTGTGGTGTGGTTGAGCATTCCTTGGGTATATGCCCAAGAGTGGTATAGCTGGATCTTGGGGGAGATGGATTCCCAATTTTCTAAGAAAGCGCCATATTGATTTCCAAAGTGGTTGTACAAGCTTGCATTCCCACCAGCAGTGGAGGAGAGTTCCAATCACTTCATATCCATCTTCTGCCCTTGCAACTCCCGCCTCCAAAATAAAATAAAATTTAAGAGAAAGAAAAAAAGGAAAAATCTCTTCATGGAAGCTGCAGTATGACATAATGAGTCATGTAGTAAACTCTATTATCCATGTGTTCATGGCAAAGAGTTGTGGGTGTGGTCTGAGGCCTCTGGTTTCTGTTACACTATTGATGTTGGGCCCTCACTAGAACTCCTCTTGGATATCCTATTGTTGCCCTGGGTCTTGGAGATCCTGTAGCTTTGAGTTTGAAAGACCGGTCCCTTCAGGTGCTCCAGCAAATCATAGATGGCGTGGATGCTGGAGTAGGCCAGCTCATGACCCTGGTTTGGGCCTGGGTAGTTGCAGGGTTGGTTAGCCTGCCAGCTCTCCCCTGTCCTCACCACCGAGGTGATCTCTCCAGCTTGTTTGCTCACCACTTTCAGTGATGAGCAATGGGCAGGGCCAGTTCTCCTGCTTTCATACCCTCAGAGTTGGCTCTCCCACCTCTACACCTTCAGGGCCAGCCCTACTGTGTTGCCTAGGTAAGGTGCAGGGGCTACTCTCCGGAGTGCTGCAGCTCATAATGGGGAGGATCAGCTCCCTCATCTGGTGGTGGTGGTGAAAGGTGAGGGGCAAAGGGGGGCATCTCTCCCCCACCCACATTGCTGTAGTGGGGACAGCTCTCCCACACTCACCGCTTTGGGGCTGGCTCACTCAACACCTCCACCAACAGGGTTGGCTCTATTGTGCTGCCCAGGCAAGGTGCAGAGCCTGCTCTCCTGAGTGCTGCAGCTGGTTGGGGCCAGGGACAGCTTTCCCTGCTCTTATGACCTCAGGGCCTGCTCTCCCACCTGCCTCAGGAGTTGAGGAGGGAGCTGGGGAGGCCTCTCTCCTCCCCTGCCCATGCTGCCATAAGGCAGATAAGGGGCGGGGCCAGATCTCCCACATTCATGTTTTGGGGCCAGCTTACCCTCAACAGGGTCAGCTCTGTTGTGCTGCCCTGAGGAGCTGCAGGGCCTGTTTTCCCAAGTGCTGCAGCTGGTAAAGGGGAAGGTCAGCTCCCTCACCAGCTGGAGGCAGTAGGGGTAAGGGGAGGAGATCTTAATGTAAGTACTAATTTCACTTGCTAGATAAGCAATCTGGAACATTTTTCTAACACACTGGTATTTAGTTTCCAATACTGAAAAACGGGGTTAAAATGACACCTTTGAAGAATCACTCTTCCACTGGTCTTGAAACCTAGGAACTACTCAAGGTTTTATTATGTTCCAATCCAACATTCTAAGTAGCGAATGTTCAGCGTATTTACTATGGTTTCATTGTGTCATACGATTCAGCGCAGAAGTCAGAGTGGCGGGTTAATATCATGAACACTCAGCAGAGATTGAGATTATAATGGTGAACAACACATTAAACTCATTCTAACCTTCCAGTGCCACTGAGAGGAACAGAAGCAAAATCAATTTCAACACTAAGTACTGGTGTTAAGCTCTGTGACCTGGAGACACATGGAGAGGGACCAGATAACCTTGGTTTGGGGGTTGATGTGTATGGAGTGGAAGGCTTACTAGGGAGGTGATATGAAGATAAGTAAGAGCAGAAAATGAGAAGACTCAAGACAGATACACATTCGAGGTCAAGGCTGGGAGAGATGGCAAGGAGACACTGAGAGTGAGTACGGGAAGAAAAGAGTCAGTCTAGGGGTGTAACCTTAGGGATTCATTTTCCATTAATTTTGGATAAAGTATAAGTGCTGACATTGGTTGAAGACTGTCTAGGCACCTACAGCATCAAGCCAGTACTTATATTAAAACTAAATCCATGTCAATCTTTAAAAAAAAAAAAAAGAAAACAGTGCTTATGATAGTAATTTCATAACTCAAAGAGAACAGATTTGCGATGTCACCTAATTCTTTTGGACCACTGCTGTCAGAGCATAAGCAACTGTTCATGGTCACATTCAGAACCTCTTAAGTATGAGTTCTAGTAATGAATCCTCGAGACAGAGTAGGAAATCAGAAACCCAGTCAGGGGTGACACCTATGCTTTTAAAACAAACTATGGTTGAATCCGGTGTACACATTTTGATTGATATGGCAAGATGCATCTTTTGGAAATAAAATACCAACACTTTAAAATAACTTTGCTAGATAACAAGACTTCATCATTAGCATATGGAGTATAGTTACTCTGTACCCCAATACATTCAAGAAAACTAACAGAAAGAAATGCAGAGTTTGAAATTGGCTCTGTTTTTATTTATACCCATTAACCCTTTGTCTCTATTGTCCAGTCCCATCCAACTATTGAATAGTCCTTGAAGGGAAGAGTGAGGGTTAAAAAATAATAGATATAAAAGGAAAAGACAGTGACACAGGGCAGCATTGGGAGGGCCCTGGGTCAATACCACAGTGATACTGAGTTTATTCTTCATTGGCTTTTTACACAACCAGCAAGGGGAGAGACAAAAGACCTCCCCCTCTCCAGTACACCGTTGTTCAAGGTACAAAGTACAAACAAGAGTAAACACTTTCTTAACTTTCAAAAGATCTAGTAATCATGTCCTATTACCTAGCTTTGAGGAGCAAGACATCTGGCAACCACACCCTTGGCCAAACATCCTGCCATATAGCCTTGGAGAGCAACACCAACTCTGACTCTGACCTTGAGTCAAAATGGAAACAAACCTCAAGTTGGAATCTTTTGGGCACCCACAGTCTATCCCTCAGAATATATGCCCATGAACAAAGTTACAGGAATCATTTATTCTTAGCCAGTACCCAGGAGTTGACCACAGTTAATAGCATGCAAAATTTCTGGGAAAGATGCCCTACTTTGGTTAATAGGGAAAGGTTCCTCCAAATTTATTTCTCTAGGGTCCCTACTACACTATGGTTTTTGTTATGAATATTTGCTTTTGTGAATAGTAATGGTCCTTTTTCATATGAGTTAGATTCCCACTTCTATCTATGAGCCTCATTTGATTTGAAGCAGTTGGAAGTAAGGTTCATCTTCCATATAGAAAAAAAAAACAGAAACTATTTTTACTATACTTTATATTCACTTTTGTTTTTCCTAGAAATGAGAAGGGAGCCCTGGAGCTGTCAGCTGCAATACTCCCAGCCTTTATGACCAGCTTTCAATCACCCATGTACCTCGGCATTCTAAGCCTTATATCCAGAGACTACAGAGTCTGGACTGCCCTTCAGAGAGTTGAGAATAAAGATGCTGTCATTCTGTAGAAAGCCATATTTTTTTTCACATCTGTGGCCTATGTCTTGATGGAGGTAATAATAAACTCAAAAGCAATACCCAATCAAATTATTAGTGAGCTGAATAGTCTTTGAAGCTGGGATTGTACCAATAGACTATGATTAGACACTTCAGCTAATAGTCTGCGTAACCATCCAGACAAAATAAAACAAGCACATTTTTGTAGGATTTCTGAAAAAGGAAGAAGAAATGCTTAAACACTTATTTCTGATGTTTAAATAAAATTCACTCAAAAGGAACTATCGCATAAATATCGTAGCTTTACTTATCAATCAATAAATAACAACCCAAGTCTCTAGCACAGAACAAAAGCGTCAGCACCCATTGCTCAAAACCTACAAGCAAGCACATCCACCAAGAAGGAACGGTAAAAATATCAGAGGGAAGCTGGCAATATCTCCCAGGCATCTACAAGGTGTCTAGAAGTGAATGTCATTTTCTCACCAATAATCTACACTTTAATCTTACATGAAACAATTTTTCACAAAAAAAGTCTCTGTTCTCTTGTATTTGATAGAGAAAGAGAATTAGAAATGGGCCCAATTTCTTTAGAAAAGTAGGTTACTTCAGCTTTCATTTGGCCTTTCCCATAACCCCCCATACAAGAAGACAGATAATAAATATAATGATTTATATGGGGAAAAAAAGAGCACCGAGGATAATGGCCCAAACAGTGCTGTCTTTTATTATGTTACCATAGTAAATAATAGCAGTACCATTCACACCATCACATTTAAGGTGGTGGCAGTGATTCCATTATAATTCCTGTTTTTCAGAAGTTTATAACTTGGTCTTGACAATATACTCCAGCCAGAAACTAGCTTTTTATTTTTATTTGTTTATTTTTAGTGAAAGGCTGGTTTTCCCTGATTGTCACACTATTAGTAAATACTCAGATAGGGGTTAAACAGCATTTCAACTCTATTTTTCTGTCTACACTTTGCATATGAATACAGCTTCTAAAATGCACAGACACACACGCACACACATACACAGGCATGCATGCACACACACACACACACACACACACACGCATGTGCACACATGCACAAGCATGCATGCACACACGTGGTTTGCATACACAGTCAATTCGTATTTAAAAACACTAGAGACCATTCAATTCATTCAGTGCTGGTTAATTGGAAGACTATCCAAATGACTTGTTACAAAATAGCAAAGAAACTTATATTGACAATGTTTGAGAGGGATTTTTTTCGTTCTATACCAGATATTTACTTGATTAAGGTAGCATCTCATCTGAAAATAGAAACAAGAGTCAGTGGAAGGTAAACCAATCAAATTCAAGAAAACACATTATTAAACACACTATTAAGTATCTTGGTATGGCAGGAAAGAAAGCCAGCAGTTTCTTCATTGTGATTCTTTTGTATCTTAATATGAGGAATAGAATTTCATTTAGACTCCAATTAGCTTAATTTTTTTTACCATCTGTGTAATTTACTTAATGTACTCTTTTCGCTTCAAAAAGAAATTCTTCTATTCGAAAATGTAAGAAAAAGAATTAAAGATTGCAATTAAAGAATTACAAACAGCAAATAGTCTCGATCAGTATACTGTGACTCCCACCAGTACTATGAAAGTTAACCAGTAGGGATAAAACTTCCAGGTCAGTTGATTTCTCCATTTCCTTTGACCCAAGAGTCTGGTGTCTTCAGTAATATGGTTTTATCACGTTCTGGTAAGCAACTAAGAGCAATGGTAATAGCCTGTCTTGTTGGGATTCCCTCCACTGAGATCTTGAAGGGAGGTATCCCATGTCTGGCTCTGAGCTTCGTATTTGTTGATTTACAGGTAATAGGTTGGGGTTTTGTTCTTTGTATTTTAGCTGTAATTTTCATTTTTTAAAAATTAACTATGTATGGGTGTTTTGCCTGCATGTATGTCTATGCACCGTGTGTGTGTGCCTGGTGACTGTGTGGACCAGAAGAGGGCACCAGATCCCCCAGGAAATGAGGTTTCAGATCGTTTGAGCTGTCTATGGATGCTGGGAATTAAACCTAGATCCCCTAGGAGAGCGCCTACTGCTCTTAACCATTGAGCCTTTCCTGTAGCCTATCTCTTGATTTTGTTAAGCTAGGCAATGACAAGAAGACATCCTGACTGTCTTTTACATAAAAATGCAGAGCATGAAACTATGAGAGTGAATTAAATCTGTATTATTCAATAATAATATATACATTTTTCTACCTTAACTGGTATATTTTATAGTTTGCAGAGGTACCCTTTTCTTTGTAACTAGAAAATTCCCGGTGGAGTATCATGGAGAATCATCATTTCTTTGCCTGCCTTCATGGTACCCACACCAAGTCCTGGTAGGGCTCACTGATAAATTAGTAGGCATGATGGAAATACTCAGCCCAGCCACATCCCAAGTGAGGCTTTAAATTCAGGAGTAACAATGAGATTAACTTAACAAAGAACCAAACACCCAGACAGAGAATAGTTAGAAAGACACTGATCTTTAAAGCCATCAAAGAGCAATGTCTCACGAGTGATGCAGGGTGGAGCAGTATTTCATCAGAAAGCTCAGGATCAAGGCAGAAGAATTCACTTTACACCTTGGTGTCCCCGTGTCTCAGTTTAAAAAACAGAGTATTTACCAACAACTTAGTCAAAGCACTTATCATTTGCACTATTTTTGTTTTATGTAGAGCAAAATAATGATCAAGAATTGTTTCGGGATCCTTTCTGATCGATATGGCAAATGTCACAAACTGGAAAGCTTATGAACGACAAAAACTGTTTTTAGTTTCCTTTGAAGTCTAGAAGATTCGAGATGAGGGTGCAGGCCGACTCCGTGCCTTCTGAGAACCTTCCTCCCCACAGACAGCCTTTGTTCGCTGTGACCTCTCACAGGAAGAGCCAGGGGAGCCTCTTCTTCTTTGAAGGAGGTACTAATTTCACCCTTGAGGGCTTTGCTCACAGGACTCACTTTGCCATAGCCCTGTTGCTTAAGGCCTTTATATCGAAGGTTAGAATTTCAGCATACAAATTTTAATGGCATATAAATATTCAGACCCTCAAAGGAAAGAAAGGTATTTGCTTAAATTTGTACAATTGAAAGAGCAGAGCTGGCAGGAAGGTTGCAGCCCTATCAGACTCCAAAAACCAGAATCTTCCTGCTCCTCCACACTGCTTCTTTCTTTTTTTCTTTCTTTCTTTCTTTCTTTTTTTCATAAGACCCCAGGATAAACAGAACTCATCCTTAGACTTCAATGTTTTCAAAGGGTTGGGGATAAAAGGAGAAAAATGCCATAAGGTGGGACATCCCAGGACCTGGAGGCCCAAAAGGATCAAACATAAGGTCATTCTGAAGGTCAGGCCTGTGGGAATCTTAGGTCAGGGCGCAGCAGAATGTAATCGCTAGCAATAAAGAAGCAAAAACTGCTCATTAGAGAAAAAAACAAAACAAAACATAAACTCACTAATCTATCTCCCCAAATAAGTGGTTATTCTTGACTTCATGGCTGTGGGATTTTTACCTTCACTAGTCACATAATACTAGTAAACACCTTTCACCTAATACTTTAGGTGAAATCCTTTATGATTTGGTTAGGAAACACATTGCTACAGAACAACCCAGGGTGGTTTTGAATATATTCCTGCCACTGTTTTGATTATGTCATGTGGTATTAGGATTCTTTGGGCATTGCTGCAAAGATGCACTGTGTTTTCAAAATGATCATTAAGACAGCATAATTACCATCAATTGTTCAAGGAAATGAATCGCTATTTATTATACGATATGCAGGCACATGAATGCGCTTTTCTTGTTCAATTTGTGTTGATTAAGTTCTTATTATATGGCTAGGATATTGATCAAGCACTTTTGCAAATGCCCTCAAAGCAGAGGGAGAATTCCTGTTTACTCTTTTAATACGATGAATTTCAATATGAAATATTTTGCCAGTATTCTGTGAACACTGATCGTATAACATGAACCGTGGAGATTTTCCAGGCTGTGTTGACATATTTTACGAGTGCCATGTGATGCCAGATTGGAGGTGTACATCTGTGGGGGTTGGCCAGTCACCCTTCTGCCGTCTGTAAATCTGTATGCTTAAATGAATTAGCTAATATAAAAGAGCATAAACAAGTTTAATGTCACAGAATTTCCTTATAGCATACAGAATATTCAAATCTGAGTGAAGAAGCAGAGACTTATGTACAGCTGCCGTTACTTGGGATAGAGGAATGTATAAAACGGAAAACACTGAGCACCCAAACAGTGATTGGCTGTTCTACCTTTTCACCCTTTTATAAGGCATCACCAGCAGCAGCGGCTGTGCCAACTAGAATAGTGAGCGAGGATCTTTTCTAGGACTGGAGAAAACATCCAGTATCTGTAGCTTTCAGTGAGCATTCACTCCCTAGCTCTTTGAGAGAAAACCGAGCCAAGAGGATTCACTCCTCAACTCTAGATTCTCATCTCTGAATTGTTTTTTGTACAGCAAACACTGTAATTGCTTATCAAAAGAGCCTCCCCCTCTGCTTGCTGATCTAAGAGAAGAATGTTAGCAATGTAACATTCTTGTCCTAGCCTTGGCGTTCACTGTGCATCCATCTATAGCATTGCATGTCAACAGCCTTACAGTGAAGTCTTCTCCAGCCAACACCTGCCTTGCGTTTAATCCCTGCATGCTTCCACTTACTGGAAAAATCATAAAACTTTTTCTGATATGTTAGCTGGCTTTAACTTTCATTATTTTTTTAATTCATAAATATGTTTTTGCTTGAGGCATTATTTCTGTCTGGATTCATTATCTGCTAGTGTGTGTGTGTGTGTGTGTGTGTGTGTGTGTGTGTGTGTGTGTGCCTGCATGACAACTATAAGAAGGAATAAAAGATCTCTAGAGAGAAACTATACGTACAATATACAGTAGATATAATTAGTGTTAATTTCAATGGTGGGATTTTGAAGTTGGACAAGAAACAATGAAACTTTTATTTTTAGCTAACAGTTTGTGAGCTAATTTAGTCCTTGATTTCCTTCCAGGCATGATAGTTTAAATTTGCCCCAGATGGACTTTCTCTTCTGTTCAAATTGCTGGACAGCAACATAACAGCCATTTGTAACGAAGCCTGCAGAAGTGGGCTGGTGCTCCTACTCTTCCAAATACATTGGTCTGTTTGTAAAGAGAGTTCCCCCATAAATCACCATGAATTAAAGAGGTACACACCCACCCCAATCCAAACATCAGGAAGAAATCATTGCCCAGTTGATAAGAACATGAACAAGCGCAAAGCATCGCCTGGGTTTTTCTAGAAGACCCATATTTTGGAATGCACCCAGTACTGCTTCCCAAGCTGTACTTTCTCTAATCTGACTGACTCACAGTCTTGTGATAGGGAGATAAGCTAGGTAGGCAAATTTTTATAGAGTTGCAATTACTGAAATTGTCATTACGCTGCTCACTGTAAAATAAATATAGATAGAAGTGAAATTATGCACAGGCTAGAAGTAGAAAGTGTTTTGCTTCTGTTTGCTAAATTAATCTCTTCCTAAATGGCTGCAGGCCAGGTAGGTTAGCATTTGTGGTTTCAAAGGTTTTCAGCGCTTGCAATGAGCCATGAAATTACTGCATGCTGCTGAAAATGGCAGCTGATGAAAGGAAAAGAGTGAATCCCAAAGGCAGAAAGACAGGAGGGAGCAAAATTACAGGCAGAAAGTCTGATTTTTGATGTTGCTCATTGTGAAATGTACACCCAAACTTTTAATAAAACATAAAACATTAATAAACCTGCTAACAATTCCTTACAATTGCTTTTGAAGTCTGAGTATAATTTCTGAATACTTATTAAAACAGGCAGTGAGTGGTTCAGGGGGCAGTTAGCAGGCTCCCGTCTGTGGGACAGGCTCTGTGGGAAGGCACTCTGCTTAGGAGTTCTGAAATAAGATTTTTATTGATGATTTTAAGTGAATCACACAATTGATTTTCAGTTAAGGAACGTCCCCAGGGCTCTTTAGTTTCCATAAGGATTAGCTAACCTCGGTTTTGATACAGTCCCTGGCATACACACAACCAAAGCTGCTATCTTGCTTGGAATCATTTGAACATCCACAAGAAAAGGTGATAGCTATGTCTTCATTCATAGTTTTGAAAGCTCTCTAGGCCTGAGGGCTGTGTCCTAGGGGTCCTCACCCTTTTCTCAGGAAGAACGTGAGTCGGTTTGATTTTGAAAAACCGCAAACACCATACCTTGCCACAGACAGGCGGGCTATTCATGTCAAAAGAAGGCATTCTCTGACTCCCTAGGCTTTGCCTCTTGAGAATCCATTTCAAATTGAAGGTTGTAACAGTTCTTAAATATATTTATAAAGGTGTTTCCCATCTTGTAATGAAAACCAGTCTTCAAAGCCTTCAGTCACTTCATAGCCAAGAGAAATTCCGGAGAAATTCAGGGATCGTCTTTAGAATTCCACATTTCTGGATATTAGACAAACTGTGTGTGCAAGTGGAGTTCATTCGTACTAAAATAATCTTGCTACCACTAAGGAATGCAAAATAAAAAGACACACCTTCTTAGCTATTCTAAGCACTCACAGTTGCATGGTTTTATAGATTAATTACTAGGAAGAGAGCATTGTAGAGATTTTTGGATTAAATTCAGTTATAGGAGGCATAAATAATCTAATGATTACTATGCATGCCTGGTCAAATAGTTACTGTCACTAAGTTATTAGAGAGCTGTTTTCACTTCTAGTGAGGAAATGATCTGAAGTCAGTGCATCTGTACATGAAGAATTTTTCAATCTAAGCCACGGAATCTGCAATAATGAAGAACCAGCAAAGCTAGGTAATAACTCATAGTTAAAAACAAGACCTTATGCAGGAGACATTTAGTGACGTAGGTGGTCACTTGTCATCACCCATAAAAGGCTCTATTTTATTCTTAGTGTACCCATAATTTTACCTCTTTTAAAAAACAGTCAATTTATATGATTTCAAGTTAATGTGATTTGTTGGAATTGGGCAAGTGCAGCTTTGTCTCCTTGCCATTAGTGACGTGGTAAAGAGCACTGCCCCACCAGGTCTTAATGGCATTTAGTTTGCTTTTGATTTCAGCCCCCATGCCCCCACCCCACCTCTGTGTGTGTGTATGTGTGTGTGTGTGTGTGTGTGTGTGTTCCATATAACGAAAGAAACATTGAAGTCATAGGTTAAGATGAGTGCACACAGACACATTTTTGATATTGTAAACTAGAAACTTTACATAATTGTGAGAGAGATTTTTTAATGAAATTTGAAATATTATTACCTTTCAAATAATACTGTGGAAGGCAACTAAGAAATCTGTAAAATTAAGAAAGCTAAGGACACAAACGAAGTGGCCAAGTGTGTACCAAGGCTTCTTGCAAAGATGGCCACTTTGTCTCATAGCTGAATTGTTTGCTGATTTCTAGAAGAAATTGTTTTCTTCTGTATTTCTATTTCTACTTTAACGAATTGTGAATTGAGCTATAATTTTCAATTAATTCAGATCAAGTTGTTGTAATTGCTGAGTTGCTCTGAACTATGTCCACACCAAAGCTTCAGTAAAAAGGAAGATGGGTGAGGGGATAAATAAAATACTAAAACCAAGTAGAATAAAATTATCTCTTGCTCCTTGCTGAAACCACCATGAAAGCGTATGTCTCCAAGGAACACTCCACTCACATATGGATCAGGAAGAATGTTGATTTTAGAAAAATAAGGTATAAGCTTTACCATCCAGTTTAATTTATTCACATAAATTCATACCTACTTTCAAATTTGGTCTAAAGCCAAATTGTAAATCCAAGGCCTGTGGAACTAAAGGATGCTCACAACACTGAGGATGGTGGGGATTGTTGAAAACATTAACGTTTTCTGTGTATTGTTCCATAGACACTGCCTTACTGTTCACAAGAATTCAACTAAAATTGTAGTTGCATCCAAAGAATCTTTGGTATCTAAACAGCATAAAAATCAAATATCCTTAATAATTTCAAACTTACTGAGCACCAAGAAAATTCTCAGAGGAAAAGTGTCCACAAATACTTTATTAAAATGGTATTGTCAATATGAAGGCCATTTACATCTGTTTTGAAAAATAGTCTCTCTAAATTTATTATTTTTCTATTTATTAACAAATATTCATTGAGTATCTACTATGTTCTAGGAAGGAACAAAAGAATCGATGCCATGACTCACCAAATTCATTTTCTAATAAGCCTAACCATATGATAAGGACTGTAAACTGATTTCTTTTTGGTTATTGCTGTCCATTGTCAGTTGAAGAATAACTAAAGAACTAGAGAAAAAGAACTATGATAGTTGTGTATAAATCCAAGCGCAAAGATTAGTATGATTGATGAGTGATGTCTGCTATAAAGCAAAACAGAGTAGTACTGAAATGAATGCCACCCTTTTGCTTCTCATTTTTAAGAAATTACCACAGACCTAAAGCCATCAGATTCAGAACTATTGTCTAAGGAAAATATCAAGGCTAATTGCATATAGTACCTTCACCTACTTTGAGGGCATCCTTTGTAACTTGAAATAGAGAAAGAAGCCTTCTACTTATTATGGATAAGTAATTTTTTAAAAAATCACTACTTTGCAACTCATGGTAAAATGACAGAGCTGGACAAAGATGACCAAGTGCTAACATCACAAGAATGACCACAGATGTGACATGATGTGCCTCCTGATGGAATGACACACTATCACCTCCCAAGCCATTTGCATAAAAGAAACAGAATCTTCTGATAATGTATTTATATGTAATTACCAATTTATGGGAAATACACGAAACAAAAGAACATTCTAAACCAGACCATGGTGATTCAACCAGTAACATACAACCCATGGGACACTAGCAAACTAATCATCTGATTTCTTCTACAAATAGATTGAGTTCCTAGGAGAGAGGAGAAGATTCTACAAGTCAGAGAAATACTGAGAATGTAAAATGGTTGGACTTTATGTGACTCCTCCTTTTAAAAGACTATTAAGAACGAATAAGAAAAACCTAAGACAATCAGGAAATTGAATGCCGACCAGGAGGTATTTGATGTTAGTTACTATTATTAGTTTTATTTGAGCACAACATTAATAATATGTGAACGTATTTTTAAAGGCTGTTTCTATTTATAAGTATATAATAATATCATTATGTATAGCATTATATGATAGCTAGAATTTTCTTAAAGTAATTCGGGAATAGGGGACATAATAAAGATATAGATAAAACAAAACAGACTTTAAGTTGGTAATTGTTCAACTGAGAACTGGAAAAACCTGGTCAGTGGTTTTATTTTATATGATTCTAAAAGGCTTACATATTTGATACTACAAGATTTAATAATAGTGATATAGAAAATTTGAATGATATAATTGACATGGTCATAACAATGTAAATATCCCCAAATTTTATTCCTTAAAAAAGAATTATTTATTTATATCTATGAAACATTTACAAAATTTAATCATTTCAAGACCACAAAAGAGTCTTAATAAATTCAAAATGAGGAACTATTTAATTAACAATATTCATGGGAAATATTATAAGAAATTAACAGCATTGGGAAGAATGTCAAGTTTCTTAAGTAATTTGCATATTTGATGATTCAGTGTGATTGTGACTGAAAGCAGCCTTTAGAAAATTCCTCTATATTTCATATTGAATTCAAGTCCAAAATAATAACTAAAGCAATTGTGAAAATTGATAGAAACAGGGGATTGCCTCCAACAACAATGTAACAGAAATAAGAATTAATTAAAACATGTACCTGTAGCAGATAATGGAACCCAATATATAACCTCAAAATAGACCTTGGTGAACATAATAATTTAATATTTTACAAAAGATGCTTAAAACACTAAAGAAATGTATTCAATTAAGATATTGAGGAAGTTAACTATTTAGAAAAAAGTAAATTTAATCTGATATAAAACTAGATATGTTTTTATATGCATGTATATTTGTGCAGGTATGTGGGTGTGTGCATGTGCACTGGTGGGTATACATGTTTGTGTCATGCTGTGTAGAATTCCAGAGGTCAACCTCACGTGTAATGGCTAAGTGGCTGCCTACCTTGGTTTTTGAGACAATGTCTCTCTCTCACAGGCCTGGAACTCCCCAAGTACGATAGGCTGGCTGGCCAATGAAATCCAAGGATCCTGCATGTCTCTACTTCCTCGGTGCTGAGATTACAAGAACATATACTTACTTCAGCTTTGTGTTCTGGAAACTGGATTGAGGTCCTCATGCTACTAGGTCATCACTACTGACTATATCATCTCATTAACCCTAGAAGTGTTTATGGTGCCTGTACATCCCCAATTTAGCTGTATGTATAAATAGGCAGTCTATCCTGAGTCCCATGTAATCACAGTCCTTCAATCAAGACACATCCTTTAGAAGACACATGTTCTTCTCTAGCATAGAATGCATCATTACATATCAAAGACATGAGCTTAACTACCGGATCATTTTCTCAGGGAACTGAAACACTGAATGATTCCAGCAATTAGAAGCCAAGGCATAACAGATTACTAGCAAGGTATAATTCAATATTTCTATCATACAATAGTATCAGGACTGGTTAATGCCTAAAAAAATCTCTTCAGGTTTAATAAATAAAAATTAAACCTTTTTAAATGCTAGAAAAAATATGATAGATATGTCATGGAAAACAATAAAATTGATACTTGCCTTGAAAACATGGTTAAATTTCTCTAACAAGTATAAAAATACAGATAAAAACAGTTACTAGTTTCTCTATCAATTTGTAATATATTATATATATATGTATCTATTATAACATTACCTTTTAATGCTATCATAGTTATAATAAGATGGGCTCCTGTCTTTTCCACCAGCAGTATGACTATAAATTAGTAAAAGTAACCAATGCACTCATTTTCTGGAGAGTAATTTGGACAAAATCTGTTAAAAGCCTTAAGATGACACTTATTACTTGAGGCAGATTTCATTTCTCGGTTTATAGTCTAGAGAAATAATCAAAACTGTATACCAAGTTTCCTGCATAAAGCAGTTTTCTGCTTCCCCTTTTAGAGTAGTGAAAATTGGGAAGCAGAGAATGTTAAAATAATTGTTTGTAGTAAAATAAAAATGTCAATCCCTACAATTTGAGAGTACAGAAAGTGCCTAAATTATTTCTGTGCATCCTGATTTAACATCCTAGGAAAGCAGAAGGTGGGTACTGTTAAGTCTTCTGATTGATGAACAAGAACTAAGACACAGAGCACTCTGACAACCAGTAGTAAGATGCTGAGCTGGAACAGGAAATGAGCACTCCACTCCCGCTCTGGTCCCACAAAGAGCACCCTTCCCTACTGCACTATCACAGCACTTGATGAGTCTTTTAATACTCCAGAGGCAACGCTAACATTTTTCCACTGCACTATTTAATACAAAGGGGGAGAATCTGGCATACTGTGCATCAGAAAACCAGAGAACATGGTCAATAATTCAGCATGGCTTAGAGATCTAACAGAGACAAAATTTCCAAAGACACTTAATGTACATACAAATTGTTAAGTGTAGGGTTGGCAAGATGGCTCAGTGGGTAGACACACTCGCCCACAGAACTGATGACCTGAGTTGTCCCCCTGGATCCCACAAGATGGCAGGAGAAAACCAACACCCAAGATCTGTCCTCTGACCTCGACATCTGTGCTGTGGCATGTATGCATCTGCCTTCACACATACATGCATACACACACACACACACACACACACACACACACACACTAAATAAATAAATAAATAAATAAATAAATAAATAAATAAATAAAAATGAATAAATAAATAAATAGAGAATTTTTAATTGTTAATTTCACTACTAAATGGTATAGTTTGGGGGAAATTAACTCTGTTCCTAGGGGAGTAAAAGCACTCCAAAGATTTTGAAGTTTGATCATGTCTCTCAAAATGACGAATGTACCTGACCATCAATGAGCAATTCCAGTTTGGGGATTTGATCTTATAGATTTGATCTAGTCCATGTCATCAAAATATGTGCACAATAAAATCTACTTGAGTACTGATTATATGCAAGTCAGAGGAAACATTCAAATATGCATGAGCAGGAGATGAATAAACCATGATACGGCAACACAATTTACATTGTATAGCTACAAAAGTGAGTGCAGATGGTTGATGTGTGCTAGCTGAGAGTAAAACCTACCTTGTTATAACAAAAAGGAAACAGATATATGCACATGTGTGTACTTGCTAATGTGTGTATGAAAACACTCTCTACCCATATCTATCTTCTACACATAACGTTTGCATGTGTGTTGTAATTTTAAATAAGCGCTCATACTCCACAGATAATTGGTACCGAGGTGACACAGGAGAGGTAGAGGAAGGTGAAATCATTCCTGTTTACTCAGCGCTGTTTCCAAAAGCCAAGAGAAAATGGATGTGATTTCAGTGATTTTGCCTTTTGATTTATTTCTTTGCATTCTCTAAATTCATCTTATAAAACTGGGTTTTAATCTTATAACATGTGAAAACAAAAACATGAGATGTTACCTATTATTGTCCACCTGCTTTTGCAAAACAAAATAAAAAGCAATATATGAAAATAGAAAAAATAACGCAGGTAAAAGAAAAAATCATAAAATGTCCATCTTTCCTGGTCTGTCCAAGCCTTTGGGTGGGAAGAGCTCCTTGGATCAGAAAAGCATGCTTTTAATCCTGGATGTCAAGAACAAGTAGGACATCCCACTCTCTAATTAACCTAAATCTACTTTTGGTGAAACCCAGACCCTAGAATCTATCCAGTTGGACGAAATAAGCATGATAACAGATCCAACTGACTCACAGTTTTACAACCCTTCATCACCTGCTTCCAAAGTGTGTTGTTACTCTAAGGGAAATAGAATGTAAAGCTCTTAATTGTGTTTAAAATGGAGATATTGTTGAGGGGTTCACAAATCCTTCATGAGTGAAGATGAAAGAAAACAGGAACAGATATGCTTATGCTAAAAAACTGTCTTACTGGATGGCATGGGGCTTCTGCATAAATGACAGTGTAATTTGCTTTGCTTTGGGTCCCAGGAAGCCCACTTACAGCAACTGTGCTGAGTACAAACCAATTGTCTTCTATATAAACAACAAACTTTGAGCTGGTCTGTTTTTCTAATTCATCTGTTGGTTTGTTCAGTCTGCATGCCTTTGAGTCTTCCTTCTTTATTTGTTTATTTACCATCGTGTGTGGTGTGTGAGCATTGGCAAGAGTGTGCATGTGGAGAGGTGGGGACACATCTCTGGAGTCAATTCTCTCCTTCTGCCATTACATGAGAGTCATACTCAGGCCTTACTGAGCCATCACGCTGGCAACAAGTCTGTATTTTCTGCTGCTGCAAATTCTTCTCTGGAATAGATATGAAGGAGGAAAGGCAGCTTAAGAAGTCTCCTAGAGGGAGAGAGGATAACAAGAAGTTAAGGGTGCCTGTCACCAAGCCCCACCCCTAATTTCAACTCCCAGGACTCTCACAATGGAAGAGGAAATCCAACTCTCACAAACTGTCTTCTGACCTCCTCACACATGCTATAGAAAGCCAGTGGTGTGTGTGTGTGTGTGTGTGTGTGTGTGTGTGTGTGTGTGTGTGTGTGTATATATACAATGGATGTAAATCAAAATTTCTTAGAGATAAAATTGAGCAACCTTCTCCCTCCGCTCCTCTTCCCTCCTTGTCTCTGTATTTCCTTTCTCCTGCTCACTTGAGATCACCGTTTTCAACCTGGGATGCTGCCACACAAAGGAAAAATGATGAGAGTAAGAATAATTGTGGTGAGGGCAACATCAACGTTAGTCAGAAAACTCTTCGCTGGTGAACTGCCTTAATCATTTCCTTTTGGGGAATCCTATTGTGAAACGTAAGTGTTCACAGATTCGTCAGGATTTCACTATTTAGGTACTGTCACTTACTTTAGTTACATTTTAAACACTGAATATCTATCAGCTTTGAAAGAAAAACTGCAATTTTGTCATCTGCTACAGCATGGTTGGATAACCTTGATTTTAATTATCTTACAACACTTACAAGTGTGATGGACTTCCTTTCTTGCCTTGGCATATGCTATAACATTTCCTTTTGAAAACAAATATTTTAAACAAAATCACTTAGGGAACTAATAGAAAGGGGAAACTGTTCTTTAATAAGGATCTCTGAAGCTGTAGTGTGGCTAACCTCAATCTGAGTACCTTAAGTAAAAGCCACAAAAAGCTTTAGCATTATGGAGCACATGCTTCCTGTACTAACTACTCACTGAAGTCATGAGACCACACAAGACTGGTTTGAATGTAACTGAACTTAATAATTAAGACAGCTGTGTCATTCTTATATATGATGGAAGTATACTAATAAATTGAATGTGTAAGAAAATTTGAGTTGAATTATTCTTCCCAAAGAACCAAAGGAAACTGAGTGAGTACAAGACTTCCCATCTTTCTGCTGTTGTGTAACAATCTCCTCTTAATTGGCTCCTTAACCAGGAAGGTAAACAACTCAAAAAAGCTTCAGGAAGTCCCTGAAACTGACCAGATTCACTAGGTCCCTACCTGCCAAAGTAAGTAGAGGTAAGCTTCTAAGAAGTCTCAGGAATCCCAAGCTGAAAAGCAGAGTCTCAGCCAAGCCAAACTACAAAGAAGACCCTGAGACCAGATCAGCTGCCTGGGAGAAGCAGAAAACAGCTGAGCTGTCTGGAAGAGATTTAGAACAACTGAGTGTCTTGGAAAGGACACTCTAATCTGTTGAGCTTCCTGCAGGCGATGCAGTATGGTCAAGGTTTCCCATATTTTGTGATTTGTTACCCATGCTGGGGTGGGCTTTGGTAATGCTGCTGTCTTTGAGTCATTTCTGCTCCTGTAAGTATCATCTCACCTGTACTCTTAAGTAACCCCAATATACTCACTGGTTCACAAAGTTGGACTGACTTCGGTGATATCTGTACTGTGGTCTAGCATGGAATCCCTATCTGTGATGAGTAGATTTATGTTTTGCATCTCCCCAGGAAAATGTTTTGTCATCCAATAATTACTGTGGCCAACCCAAAGTGGAAGAAAAAGAGACAGGATGGAATTTTATACCAAAACACACAGTTTTCAACCAGAAAACCATAATTGTTCTTTCCACTAAAGGAGTAAGAACATGCCAGCAAGATAACTCAGTGGCTCAAGCTACCAAGCCTACTGATGTAAGGAGAAAGCCAACTCCCACAAATTGTTCTGTAACCTCTACATGACACCATGCATGCACCACCTACAAATAAATAAGCAAATAAATAAATAAATTGATAAACAAATAAAATAAATAAATGTAGTGAATTTTTGTTTGTTTGTTTCTAAGATTGAGGAGTTCTGCAATAAGGCTGCAACTTGAAAATAGAATTCCCCAGGGATAAATTCATCTCATCTCTGGAAACATGTTTCAATATAGGATAACTTGGTATTCTATGGATTTTTTATTTATTTACAAAATTTCAGTATCCTAGAATGTGAAGTGACTATATTATAACACAGTTCATGTAACATAGTTCAGTGGATCAGAGGGAATGGTGGCATCTTTAAAATTACCATTAACCAAACCTGGGAGAGTACGAACAAAGTTGTGCTTCACTGTGGATTGGGTTGAACACCTCAGTTTTCAGTGTGGTGATGTAGTTGAATGAACAAGTCAGAGCACAATCATGCTCTGAGTGGCCCCTAGTTCTCCATGTAACTAGAGTGTGAGCATGGAATTTTCAATCACTGCCACCTACTTTGTACTTCAGACTGATGATTAACAATAATTCCATTCAATATTCATAATTCAACATGCAATAATCAATTCAATATGCATAAGCTCTTCCAACATGACAGCACCTCGGTTCAAGTCTGATTTCACAGAACATGGATGTCAACGTTTTCTCTCAGGTAGAACTCATAGACATTTGTAGTTTCTTTAACTAAAATTTAGTTTCTTTCATCCTCCTCACAGCAAAGCTTTTCTAGTAAGTTGTCCTAGAAGGTACTATCTCTATTTTCCCACAAATAATCACCCACTCCACCACTTTATGGAAATTGGTTTTTGTTCTAATGACTTGTAGATTTCTAAGCCAAATAACCATCAGTTCCCTGTCTTTAATTTAATTGCCTTAGAACAATATTTTGTACAGTCAATCCTTCATAAGCTTTTCTTCCATGGCTTCTGCTGTTCCTAGTTTTCTTTGTGTTCCACTAGCCATTCCTCCACATTCTTAGCTAACATCTCCTAATCGTTTCCCTCCACCCCTCCAAAATAATTCAGGTGCTGAAGTTCTAACCTCACAACCCTATTTGTCTATATTTAGATTAAGGAACTCATTGATCAATGTGAAATGAAGGCATAGGATCGCATCCTGGTATGATAGGATTTTCATCTCTTTCAGAAGAGACATCAAAGAGGACACGTGAGTGACCTACTGAGAAGAACTCTATGTGGAAGCCAGAAACAGAAACTGCTGTATCCTTAACCTTGGACTTTCCAGACCCTTAAACAAAGAGAAAAATACATATCACTTAATCTACTCAGCTGGTATTTTTTATATACAACCCTGAATGACAATTACATTCTCCCCCCCCAAAAAAAAAATCACTCTTGATTTCTTTTCCACCAATTATCTCTCCCCTAGGTTTCCTTGTGAAAGGAAACCTACATCATTAGGTTAACTACATCAGTATAGGATAACTCGGTGTTCTATGGAATGTTGATTTATTTACAAAATTTCAGTATCCCAGAATGTGAAGTGACTATAACATAGTCCATATAACATAGTTCAGTGGATCAGTGCTACATCATCTACTCTTGATCAAGACGCAATTCTTGATTTTCTACTGTCCTTTACATTTTATGTTCCATACTTCAAGTCTTATTGATTCTACCCCCAAAGATACTTTGGATCTGCGTGGGCACATCCTCTCTGCATTCACCCTCCAGCCCATCATCTTTTCTCTATTGGGTAACTGCATGAAGTTTCCAGAAGTTTTTCTGTCTTCACTCTAGGTTTCTTATATACTATTCTCCATAGAGAATTCAAAGACTTTTTCATATGATATGAATCAACTGATACTATGGCCCTGCTTAGAAACTCAAAATGGTGAGCCATCCTACTAATAATAAATGTTGGTAATTGAGACTTGTTTATGAGGCCTTATAAAAAAAATCTCATCCCTGTTTTTCATTTCTAGCTCACCTAGTACCATCTTTTCTCACTCCCATGTCATCCAGGTCATAGTGAATTTGTCTGTTCCCTACACACTCATGTTGCCATTAATTTAATACCAGCATGACAGTAGTACCAGTTTATAATCATCTACTAAATCTTTACTTCTCTGAGGGAAAGACCATTCACTGCTCCACCTGTCCATCAGTTCTTCTGCTCTGTGTCTAGGTAGCCATGTTTGAAGCACAGTTCTGTTTCTATGCATATCACTCTTTACTGATAAGTTTCACTTGGTTTATTCCTTTGATTATTTTGGCAGACCTTTTCTAGAATATCAGCTCCATGGGAAAAGGATTTTGTCTGCCATTTTAGCCTTTACATCTATTTCCATCCATCTATTGAAATGCTGAGGTTGATCTAGTATGTCTTAGAAATTTTTATGATAATTTTATCAATATATCATCTAGATAAGGTTTATTTTCAAAGGAGGTTTAATGGTTCTCTCACTTACTGGAAATTCTCTCTCAATGGAGTAAGATAACTCGAGGAAATAAATAACAGTTGAGAGGGTATGTAATTTTAGAGACAGTGATACGAGTTGCTGCCATAAAGTATGAAGTTTACCACTAAATAAAGCATAGTTACCCTGAAAAGACTCTACTGTAAACTATTTATAAAACTAGTTCCCATTTTGATTTCTTGACTCTTTCATGTATTTTGTTGCAAATGATAAGCAGATGCAGTGGTGAAAAGGAATGCCTGGTGAAGCTGAGGCTTCTAAAGATGCAAAAGACAAACTGACTCATGTCTTTCTGTAAACTCATGAAGCTGGCTCACCAACGTACAGTAAAACTCACCAGCATTACAGTGTTCAGATGTGAAGAATTGTCCAGTAAGCTAACAATGTTTTCACTGTTGAACATTTGTGATGTGTAGGGGTTAATACAAAAATGTACTGAGCTAGTAATACAGTTCTTCAAGTCTGTGTTTTAAGTATTTTATTTTGTTAGAGAAAGAAAATAATTTTATGCCATATTCACTGTTATAATGCAGTGATTGCCTGATTCAAATTGTGTTTGGGAGGATGAGAGTGGTGGGATCTTACCTACTAGCCTATGGTGGCCTCAAACTGTCTATGCAGTACATGCTGGTCTCAACTCAGGGCCTTTCTAGTCAGCATACCAAGTGCTGAGATTATTGGCACACATCTTTGCCAAATTATGTTCTTAATATGAATGAACAAATCAAATCAGTAAATATTTTCTTGAAGTTTTTTTTTTAACCTTTAATGTTTATAAAATATCCTATGATAAAATATTAAAATAGTAACTTTATTTCAACAGCTATAATTGGGAATTTTATATTTTTCTTTAAATTATATCCTATAGAGAATGCAAAGAAAAAAACTGACTCAGTGTTGTCTAGCAGCTCAAATTTAAGTTACTTTCAAAATATCAGAGACTCATTTAAGTGGTATAGCTAGTGTTCTTGGTAAAAGGGAAATGGTTAAGATCATAATGCCTGAATAATTATTTTAGACTCACATAAATAAAAACAAATGTATTTGTACTTTATAATTTATTAGAAGCTTAACAACTCTTAAGTATGGTTATTGCTTCATCTTTCAAAGATAAAGAAATGGGAGATAAGTAAGGAATGTGGTAACTCAAAGTCAATAAATGGAGATGGCATTCATATCTCACTGGTCACATTTTTAGGATTCCCAAGGGATGAGAATATAGTTCAGTGGTAGAGCACTTGTCTAGTATGCATACAGCGCTAGTTGAATGCCCCATTATGGCAAAACCAAAACATTGCACCAATCTGCCTTCTAAAATGACTCAGTGTTCTCAGGTCAAGCTCATCATATGATCACAGTCACAAACTTGCTTAAATTCTCCCAATTGAACTTTTTAAATCACTGCCACACGAAGCTGAATGTCTACATTCACTAGGCTGTAGGTGTGGATGCTGCAAATTATCAACAATTGGCTTAAATACCAGCAATGGTGGTATGTATTCTTGCATTAGAATTTAAAAGTGAATGTACAGTTGTACAATTTAAATATATATTGGTATTAATGAACTTTAATTTCAGTAAGAAAATAGCCGTGAGTGCTCCTTTGAAAAAGTCAGAGCCCATGAGACAAATTCGCCAACGGAGAGGACAAATCAAGAGCATTATCTGCCTCTAGAAAGCAGTCTCTGTGGTGATCATTTTGAAAACTCTGAAAAACATTCAAGATATTCAAAAAGATTATAAAGATGTTTTGTGAAAATGGCACACACACACACACACACACACACACACACACACACACACACACACAAATCCACCTTCTTATGAGCAGACAAGAAGCCAACTTGGAATTTCAAATTAACTTTTTTGTATGATGCATTATTTAATAAATGTTAGCATTAATTTTTAAAAGGTTTAATTTGCATACCATTACTGGGCCAAATGGTTGATGAGAATCACAATTAAAGAAAGATGCACCATTCATTTACTAAGAAGAAAAATCCAACGAAGTCAAATCTTCATCATTAAGCTGAATAAAGGCAGCCCATAACTGCCCAAAAGGTAGAACTCTCTGACAGATGCAATTTAACTCTTATGATTATTTAAATCAACTTCTGTTATGTATGACCCTAAGCAAAAGCTCAGCGTCTTCTCAAGGATTAGGGTGGGATTTTTTTTTTTTTTTTTCTTAATGCTTTGGACTTCAGCATGGGAAAAAGTATTAAGAAAGGATATCAAATCAGGGACTTGGGTTTGGAGATATAAACATAATTTGGGGGAATTTGTTGTCTCTTAATGCTACATCATGGACATGGAGTACTTTTGAAAATTAGAAGACAATTCCTTCGTACATTAACTATCATTAGTTCTAACATGACTCAAACTGTGTTCATTTCAAAGAAGCTACACATGTGAGGTAAAAAAGTGGGGCAGCACATGGAGCCCCTTGTCATGGAGTTCACCATCTACCAAACTGTATCAACGTATGTTCTGATTTTAACTTTTTGCAGTTTTTTATTTTATAATTATTTGTGGGAAGACAGAGGGTAGAAGAGAGAGAGGGGAAGTGTGTGTGTGTTTGTGTGTGTGTGTGTGTGTGTGTGTGTGTGTGTGTGTGTGTGTGTCATGTGTACATAGAGGTCAGAGGACGAAATTCTACAGTCAGGTCACTCCTGGCCACACTGGTTCCAAGGATTGGCCTTAGGTCTCATGGCTTCTGCAGCGGGTACTGTTACCTGCTGAGCCATAGTTCAGGGCCCTTGATTTTTGTTTTCAATGAAGAATAAGTTCTATGCTTAGATTTTGCTTTTATATCAAGAATTCATAGATGTTTTAGAAAGCTATCTGGTCAATCTTGTCCTTCCTGATTTATTTTCCTTTTATGTCAGGAAAAGCTATGAAAAAAAGGTTGTTTTTTTTTATGTTCAACTCTCTACTACATTTTGAATTTATTTTACCATATGCAATATGATAAAATATGCCTTTCCAAATTACCAAGTTTATATAACAGAAGATGAGATACTTAATGTATTTGCACTTTAATTCAGGTAAAGGAATTTATCTTTACTTAGCCAAGAATATCTGGCAAAATTATATGTAAATATTCTACCCCAAAATAAATGTTAGTCCACTTTCAAGTTCCATTATAGCCCGCTGTATTATTCTCAAGCAAAAAATAAAAGCAATGTTGTGATTTTGTGATCTGGAAAGAAACAAAAGTTTCAATAATAGTATGTTCAAAAAATGTACACGTTTGAAATTCATTTTTATAATGAAAAGATATATGCTAAAATACCCATTTAAATTGAAGAGATGCATCTTAACTGATGTTAATCAACTTTCCGACAGTAAGTGAGTAGATGGATGGCTGTAAAAGAAGAAATAATGTTTGGGGCACTTTGCGTTCTACTTCTAAAGATGTAACTCTTCAAAAGGAAACTGTTTTCCACAGGAACTATGTGCCTCACATGGACTAAAATAAGGACAATGTTCATGTGTCTGTAAGAGCACTTGTCCCTCCCCACAATTCTCAGAAAAAGCCACTCACATTAATTCTATGGAAAAAAACAACCCATGTAACAAGTAACTGACTTGCAAGTAAATTTTGAAATAATTCTTTCCAACTTACTGGTAGAAAACCATCTAACTAGTTTGGGTTTAAAATTGTCTCCATACAATTCAAGTATCATGGTAGGTTGTTTGTAAGAAAACTCCCATGCGAATCAAGTGGGTAGCTCTGTAGTTGTCAGTGTACTAAATATGAAACCAACACCATCCACAGTGAAAGCAGAACAGATACCAGTTTACTTACCTCCATCAAGTCATTTCTCCATCTTTTTTTTAGACTTCTTGGATTGCTGTTTTGACAACAAGACCATAATTTGAGCAATTAAAACATTGCAACACATTTTACAGATGGAATGGGAATATTTTCGATTTAATCTAGTGCCACTCAATTAGGTTTTTATTATTTTTAACTTTTATGGGTGTTTATTTTATTGTTTGAGAAAGGGCCTTGCTATATCATTCAGGCTGGCATGGGATTCTGTAGCCAAGGCTTGTTTCCATCTTGTGATTAGCATCCTACCTCAGCCTCCTCCTGAGTGCTGGGAACACGCATGAGCCATTAATACTTGGTAGATGAGTGACTTTAAAAGTATCTAATAGCACAGAGAAAACATATATATATAAAAATCCTAAGTAAGTTTTTTTTTTCACCTTACTAAAGGACTGGGCACAAGACAATTCTTTTCCTTCAAAAATACATGCGCAGCAAAAGGGAAAAGTTTATACATTCTGAAGTAGTGGAGTTATAGTTCCATAAAGTGAGGAAAAATATACATTCAACCAAAAGAGTGATCCTGTGTTTTGTTTATAATTTTTAAAATAACTTAATAATAACCTGAACATATATAATAACTTTAAAGGAAATTAATGCAATCTCAAAAGAAGGAACTGAGAAAAAGAATAACAGTCTTATTTTGGTACCAAGGACCTATGTGACTTCGATAAATTTCACAGGTCTGAATTTTCCTTCATCTATATAACTAAATTTTAATCTGAGATTCCTTTCTGCTTTAATACGTCATGATTATAATAAATATTATACACATTCCAAGGAGGAAATACAAATGATGATTTCTGTGCTACACGAATGACAGGGTTCGTGAATATATATGTGGAATCCAGATATCATGAACTATATTTATTTCTGAAAATTATCTATAAAATTAGCTGCTTCAACAATAATACATGGGGGCAACTGTACTGATGGGCAGCTCTTTTCTAGGACTTCACACTCACGCAAGAAAAACATGAAGGTATTTTGGATGCATAAATGAAGGTATGGAGGGTTTTCACTTTGCATCTCCTGGGTAGGGAAGAAGAGAAACAGGTCTCAAACCTGTACCTCTCAGACTCAAGACCTAATACCTGACTCAACAGCGTCTCTAGTGAGAAGTTAGCAGCACTCTCATCTTATTTACTGGCTTCCACACAAAATGTATCAGTGTTCTGAATGTTACTTCTCTCTACATTTTGTTATTAAATATTCTAGCAAAATATTCAAGGGAAAATAAGTTTTGAAGATACCATGTGAGTGAAATATGCCAGTTTCACGGTATTATAATATAGGGCTGTGTTTTATTTGAAGAAGTCTTCAAAAGCAGTAGCAGCTATCTGAACACAATACAGCTCAACTTAAATATCCGACTTCATCGAATCTCCACACACGACCAGAGCTGGAATACCAACTCAAGCACTGAGCATCTGTGTGATATTGAATGAGCCATTTGTCCTCATGTGTTTGAGTTTTATCCTTCATAAAATGCAGACTTTGAAAAGTGTAATTCAAGAAGGATTTTGAAGACACTTGCAAGCTTTCTGTGCAAGTTAAAGCACTTCTATGCATTCTTAATGGCAAGAACATCATATAGAATTTGTTTTCATCTTGACATTTCATTTCAGAAGCTTCTGACAGAGAAGTGAATAGGTTAAATATTAAAAATGTTGATAACACCAGAATTAATGTGGGAAAATTAGTGTCCTTCTAAGCTGTGGCTGGGATATTAATTGATATAAAAATTTGGCAATGTCTTTTGAAATTGTGAGCTGTGTCTAGCCTTTGATCCAACACTTTTCCTGTAGAAATCTTCCCTCAGGGAATATTTACAAAGTTTTCAAAGGATAGAAGCAGTTCATTTTTAAATAGCAAAGTATAAAGGAGACAGCAAAAAAGCACATTAAAAATTACAAAACATCCATATAATAGAAAACTATGTCATGTATAAAAGGGATAGTTTGTAAGTGCTGCAATATGAAAATGCCCAAGAAGTGTTGTGTATTGTTAAATGAACAGGGGAAGTCACAAACCTGTGTGCATACCATAAAGCAGTTTTCTTATATTTGAGCATGCATCACTGATGGGTTAGAAGAATTAGAAGAACACAAACATGAAGCAAGACGTTAATGGTGACTGACTTTATGAATGAAATGGGTGGTGCTGAATGGGACAGAATTGAAAGAACACTAGCTTATCTTGTGTGTCCTGGTTTTGTTTATTTATTTTTAATTAGGAGCATGTACTTTTTAGAAATACAGTATAACTAAGAATTCAATAGTATTAAATAAATTACACAAATAGTAAATAAAAATTAATGCTGTGGTAAAGGTTTAGGCAAAGAAAACAATATTCATATTGTAGAGCAAATCACATTTTATTTTTTAATGTTCTATTTTTAAGATTTATTTTATTTGCAATCATGTGTATATGTGCATGTTTTTGTGAGTGTATGTCATGTATGTGAGAGTTCCCAGGGAGGCCAGAAGTGTCAGATCACCTAAAGCTGCAGTTACAGGCAGGTGCAAGCCACCTAACATGGGTGCTTGGAATAGAACTTAGGATATTCTCTAGAAGAATAATACATGTTCTAAACCACTAAACTATCTCTCTAGCCCCACAAGCCATGTTTTCTGTCATGCTCAGAGGTATATAAAGTAATGCAAAAATAATATTCATAAAGTAAATATCACAGGACATCTAAAAATCACCTAGGATGCTTTCTGAGGTGTCTGTCTATTAAATGAAGGGATTCATAGTCCTATTATCATACTGATACTTTTCTAAATTGTGCTTAGGATTCAAAAGTAAACTATGATAAAGGCATCATTTTATTTCTTAATGATCTTTATGCCCTTATTTTCAATCTCAGCCATTCACACGGCAGTTCATACATGCATAAGCCATCATGCATAGAGAAGCCCATCACCATACTAATCACTGGGTCTATACTAATGTAGAGGTTTACAGATTTTTTGGTTGGTGGAAATTATTGTCTCAGTAATTTCTTTCCGACACCACTAAAGCAAAATCATTTGCTGATCAATTCTATTTATTGAGTAGTCAGGTCCAAACACCTTAATAAGTATTTTGTATCTGTTGGCAGCTCAAAACTTCTCAAACTATTGAGTCATATTAGAAACCACTAACTCCTTTATCATTTCTATGTTAACTTTTGTATTATACTTGCTCTTGATCGTAATAACTGTTAAAACTTAAAAATACACAACATTGAAATGAATGCATTGATCTAATATTGAAGCCAACAGTATCTTTATGTTAATTGTTCCTTCTATGTCCAACAGTAGTCATGTTGCTTGTCCTGAACACTCATGCCATGGTACTCACACCAGTACTTATGATCCCTTGGTTCACAGTCTTAGACCATCGGTCTAATGGAAGAGCTGGTTCAATAAGCCTGGAATGAGTCTGATGATACAGATTAGTCCCAATTGATTTTACAGATGAAATGTTTATATCCCAGACTTTGAGCGTTTGTAAAGACTCAGAAAGAATCCAATGAGACTTATTCTGAACTTTAAAGAGGAGTTCTAGGAAGGAAATAAGTGTGTCTATCTCAGTTATCTGTGTCTTTAGGGTATGGCATGCTGCTCAGCATAGAGTGGGTAGTAAGTGAACATTCATTAACTTAAGGAATAAACACTTATTAGAAGCTAGAAAGTTAGTATAGAGAGCACTCGATCTTTCAAGGCAAGGTTGGCAAAGCATGTGATGTGCTCAATAACATGCAGCCAGAGCCGAACATAGTACATTCTGAGAGCTTCACGGGCTTCCACATGACCAGAGCACAAATGATAGAGAACCCAGATACTAAACAGTCATATTTCTTACACACAGAATTTGGCTGTTCATGGTGAAAGCAATGGAGAGTCTCTTAGTCTGTTTCAAATACAGAAGAGACATTTGCATTTGAACTCCAGAAAGTATGTCTTCCTCAATCATTATTGACAAACAGTAAAAGAAAGAAGCCACTGAGGAAGAGGCTGGGACTTAGATCACAGGGGAAGAAAAGATAGAACTGGAACTGAGATAACAACTCCAGAAGATTTTTTTAATAGAAATCACAGAGATAATATTCAATTGGTAATGGTGATGAGGGTGATAATAGCAGAGTTTAGACAAAGGACAGAAACCTATAGTGAGTAGTCACATTAAACTTGAGGAACATTGGTAGCAGGGTTAAGGGAAAAACTAATACGGTGTAAACACTTGTCCCCTGGTCCTAAAGTGCAACTTTTGTTGTTTCCTTGTGATCTAATGGTGGAATGTGTGATTTATATTTTATCTAAAGAGATTTTTACTGCATCTTTATTTTTAAATGTTCTTTATAAACTAGTGGGAACCAATTAATGACCAACAGGTGAGTTCCTCTTGTGTTATGTCTGCAGTTCTTTTGTTGAAAAATCAACTATTCCTTACAGGCAATGTGTCGTTTGGCCGGGTGATTTTGGAGAATATCTTTGCTTCTCACAGTGTTGTTGTAAACTGTGTTTGAATCAATCTTTTGTTGGTTTGTCTATTGCTGTTGATATTAATTTATTTACTCCATTTGGGTTTTATAGCCTTTCTTCAATCTTTGGCTTGGATTCTTTCATTAGTTTTGAAAACTCCTCAGCAATATTCCTTACACTATTGTGTTTGCTTCTTCAATTGTCACATTCTCCTGGACGATAAGCATGTTAAGACGGTTTTTCCCTGTTCTAAGTATCTTTTTTTTCCTGTGTTTTCCCAGACATCATTGCCTTCCTGTTTCAGACTAGAGAACTTCAATTATTTGATACACTGTGTCTCCAAGTCACTTCAGGTTTCAAAATCTGCTGTTAAACTCTCACTGTTTTTGATAGCTTGTTTTCTTTCTTTCTTTTCTTTTCTTTTTCGTTTATTTTTGGTTTTTGGTTTTGTCGAGACAGAGTTTCCCTGTGTAGCTTTGGAGCTTATCCTGAAGCTCACTCTGTAGACCAGGCTGGCCTTGAACTCACAGAGATCCACCTGCCTCTGCCTCCTGAGTGCTGGGGTTAAAGGCGGGCACCACCACCGCCCGGCCTTTTCTTTTCTTTTCAATTGATGATTCTTCAGTTTTAGAATTTTTGTATGATTCGTATTCAGATGATTTGATCACAGATATTGTTTTCCTGGCAAATGCTTCTTTGATGTCATTTTTCTAGAATGTCTAGAATGTTTTAAGCATATTATTTACAGCTTTGTTTGATTGGCAGCTAGATTATAAGTGGATTTAATTCTACTGTATTGTTTTTACCTTTTCATTTTCTCTAGTATGTTGCCAAGTATGGTCCATAATTTTTGATTGAATACTAGGAAATGCATATGGAAAACTATAAAAATTATTTAAGGTGGTGAGTATGTTACTTTGTCCCAGAAATGGCACAATTTGTTTCTTAAACTGAAGGAAGATCTGAATCCAATCTTGAACTGATCTGATTGGAAAATGGCTTTTAGAACCTCCAGGAACACTGTTCCGAGCACTCTAAGTCGTACCTAATCATGTAAGGAATACCTACCACTGTTTTGCCTCCATCTCACACTCTGAAGCCTTATCCTTTGCTCATGAGCATCAGGAGACATTGGAAATGTCTGAATGGCCTCCAGGTCTTTAGCCATCACTTTTGTGCTCAACCTTTTTAACACTTGAATGGCTCCACATAATTTGCAAATGGACAAATCTCTTGAGAGGAAACCACCTCGGTGTACTTTTCTTTGGAATGTTGGCATCTCAAGCCACATGCTGAATTCAATTTTTGTCTTCTAAAACCCTGTGGAGATTCTGAATATGTTGTCAGTGCACCTGTCCCTCAGAGACCATGCTCTCCTTGGCTTCTCCCGGCTGGGAGTCAGCAAATGCTTTTGGTGGGGTAATGCCTTATCTCAATTGGCTTTCTTTCCCTCTGGGTTTCAAGACCCTTAAGAACTGGCAGTCTTCATTTATCTCATTTTCAAGCCAATATTTAAATAATTGTAGCCAGCTTTTTTTTACTGGTCTGTATGGCATGATTAATTCACAGCCTAGGGCTTAGAAAGTGGGTAGTCTTACATTGAAAATATGTCAAAAAAAAAAAAATGTTGTAGAGGAGACGAGGATGCAAGATGTAGGAGAGTTATCCATAAGGTAAGAACTTCAGAGGGCAGGACTGAAAGCTTCTGGAAAAAGAGAATGATAAGGGAGGATTCTACAAAGGAAATGCAAGGTGTGGATGAGACTATATGAAAGTCCAAATAGAAAGAGGCTACCTTTCCAGACTTAAGGAACTGATGATATGATGTCGTTGTCTGATTCTGAAAATGTCTGCCACACTCTTTTCCCATTGCAGCATGCCAGTGGTAACCAGGGACAGCTCCATCCAGGTTCACCCTCTCCCTTTCTCTGTAGAGCCTCTCTTCTGCTGTGGAATTTAGGATCAGCATTCTGGCTGGGTTGGCACTCACGTGACTTTTCCCCAGACAAACCTGATGTGTCTATAAAGCACAGTGGCTATGAGCTCCTAATGCCAGAGCATGTGCAAAGCTGTTTCTTGTGCTCTCTTTGAAAACTCGCACTGCTCTTGATTTCTGCATTATCATTTTGTCTGAAGCTATCATCTCAGGTAGGCTGGCCCTGCCTCTGCCTATGTTTATGAGCAGACACTGCTGCTTCCCCCTCTGCCTTTTCTGTAGCTCCTGACGATCAGCAGTGTGACTTTTGTTCCTATCAGAGCCCATCACCACTTACATACACACTTGTGACAGACTTAAACCTCATCCAAAGTGTCACTTGGTTGCAATCCATTCTCCACAGTGCTGTCAGGTATTTCTTTATAGATTTGATTGTATCACTTCCTTGGTCAAAACCTTTGCCAGCTCCTCACTGTCTGAGGCATAATGCAAAAATCAGTTCTTGAAGAAACAAAAACTGTAATATACACACTGACAATCTTTCAGAAAATGGGAGGAGATGGGAATGGGGGTGGGCTGGGGGCAGGGCAGGGGGGGCAGGAGGAGGGAGGACAGGGGAATTCATGGCTGATATGTAAAATTAAATCAAATTATAAAATAAAAAAGAAAGAAAGACAACAAATAAGAGAGAGAATTTGCATTAATTATCAACTGTACAAAGATAAGTTGAGTCTGTAGGCACTCTATAAATAAATATAGTAAATGACAAAAAAAAATATAGAAGACAGCCAAAGCTGTTTGGGAAGTGGTCATAATCTTAAATGTTTTCCCATGATATAAAAATTAATAAATTCAAATGAACCAAGATTAAGAACCAGAAGCCATAAAAATAGCAATGAAATAATATAAAATATAAGAATAAATTATAGAAAATATGTTATTGATAAATAAAACTAATTGATGCCTCTGAGATGGAAAAACCAATAAAATGGAGGCAATCACAAAAGGTTAACTTGATATAAATGAAAAAAATAGAAACAATAAAACATATTATGCACAGCATTTTTAAAATTCAACTACAATGTTCAAATAAGCTTAACTCAATTTTTATAAATCAGAACATCTTATAAAAATCAAAGTATTCCTTATAGATAATACAATTTAACAAAATAAATTCAATAATTTAGTAGAACTAGAGAAAGTTGTCAAATATTCACAGGAAAGTACATGAATTTAGTTGTTTCCAAAGCCAGGTATACAAAAATACCTAAAGCTTTCATGTGTACAGTAGGAAGGAAATCTTAGAATTCACTTACAAGCTAACTATAATGTTTATATTTTTGTTTGTGAGCCTAGCCTTTAACAGCTGAATCATCTCTCCAGCCCTAAGCTAATTATAACACTAAAAAGAGAATTCCATAAAGTTATAGCAAAGACAAAACAGGAGAGTAGCCTCACTTCTAAAAGTCAAAGCAAAACTCCCAACTTACAAGTAATATTTTGTATTAGTCTTGCATGGATGGTTTAACATTACAAATCTATTAGTACAATTTGATATATCCAAAGAACAAAATAAAAATATCTGCATGATCATGTAGGTAGGTGTCAGAAGATATTTTTGTGAAAAACACCAAACCAGGGAGGGAAATGTTAAATACAGGGGCATGTACACACACACACACACACACACACACACACACACACACACACACATTTTTCAATGTTAAATACAGTGAAGACATTTCATTTCAAACTAACAGCCCTACCTTTAATCTAATGTGAAACAATGGATACATATATATGTAGTGAAACCAAGAAAAAGCCAAGTTCTTTCTAATTCCACTGTTGCTTATGTGATTCTAGAACAACATGCTAGTCAATGCTGTCACACTATAAAACAAAAGTGTAAATTAAAAACAACAAGTTTATCTTTCTAAATTATGGGCAATACTTATACAAAATTCATAGTTTTTAAGTGTAAAGTCAAGGAGCTTTGACATCTTCCACTGTATCACCACAGTAAGTGCCATGACCATGACTGTGATGGATTCTCTTTTGTATTTTATTATGTGGAGCCTCTTTGTATCTTGCTGAATTCTATTGTTCATAGCATAAGTTGATATAAAGTCCCTCCTTGCAATGGCCTTAGTTTTAGCAACAAATCAAACTTGCTTCAAGATGTTTTATTATATTTCTGGAGGAATTTGGATGTTTTCTCTCTATTGTTTCTTCCTTGAGTGTGTGAAAGAATCACCAATAGAGATACTCAGGTCTGAATTCTGCTCAGTGGGAAGATTTTTAAGACAAACTTCAATTTTCTTGAAATGTACTGAGGTGTTCAGGAGAATCGGCATATGCAACCATTCCTCACCATGTTTTTAAAAGACAAAATTGAAAGTTCTACCTTTCCATCAGAGCATTTAGCAGACATAAAGTTGATGCAGTCATGATGCACAGTGTTCTCTCTTCCCTTGCGCATTTAATTCTGGTTCCTCTGTTTTCCTCTCCTTTCTTGTCCTCTGAATGTGTCCAGACTTCCTAAGATTTCATTTTAACTCCAATGTTGTATCACCAAGTGTACTCTTCTCTGACCATTTTCTTGTTTGCATAGTTACTATCGGGATTACAATATGTATCTTAAATCCATCAATTTCTTTCAAATATTCCCATTTCTTCTTCTCTGTGATTATTGTTATCATATCTGTTACTTCTTCTTATTCAACATATGCTGTAGTATGTAGCTAGAGTTTTCCTGCCTGGCCCACAGTCAAGACAAATCTCTGTCACCTGCCAGTCACACAGCCTCTCAGACCCGACCAAGTAAACACAGAGACTTATATTGCTTACAAACTGTATGGCCGTGGCAGGCTTCTTGGTAACTGTTCTTACAGCTTAAATTAATCCATTTCTATAAATCTATACCTTGCCACGTGGCTCGTGGCTTACCGGCATCTTCACATGCTGTTTGTCATCGTGGCAGCTGGCAGTGTCTCTGACTCAGCCTTCCACTTCCCAGCTTTATTCTCCTCCTTGTCCCGCCTATACTTCCTGCCTAGCCACTGGCCAATCAGTGATTTATTTATTGACCAATCAGAGCAACACATTTGCCATACAGAACATCCCACAGCAGTAGTACATTTGTTGTGGAATAATCTTTTTGTACACTGTGGAAGATGTGTCTTTGCCAAGGAGTTTTCTGATTGGCTTAATAAAGAGCTGAATGGCCAATAGCTAGGCAGGAAGAGGTTATGTGGGACTTCCGGGCAGAGAGAGAAGGAGGGGAGGGGAATCTAGGTGCAGGAGAGATGCCAGAGGTCAAGGAGAGAAAACAGGAGGTGCAAGAAGGAAGAGAGGTAAAAAGCCTGAGGCAAAATGTAGATTAACATAAATGGGTTAATTTAAGTTATGAGAGCTAGTGGGACAAGCCTAAGCTATAGGCCAAGCTTTCATAGTTAATAATAAATCTCTGTGTCATTTTTTGTGAGCTGGCAGCCCAAAGAAAAATCCATCTATATATGGCATCCAACATGGGGGCTCAACTATCCAAACATAGGGCCGAGAAACCTAAGAAAAATTCTGAACAAGGAACTAGATTTAGTTCCCTAGTCCTGCAGTCTCTCAGATGAGCTGGTGCTGCCGGCTGCTGCCTGCAGGCTAGAGTCAGCCACCAGTGCCATGCACCAGCACCATATGCTGAATTGAGTCACATGATAGATGACATGCAGTTTAAGATTTATCTCATGTAGCCAGAGAATGCTGCAGGTGCAGATCCAGATGGAAAAACTCTAAATAGGTTATAATGTGTTTAAAAAATGTTTGTAGGCTGAAGAAAGAAAAGAAAATGGGTATTGATAGTCATAGAAAAATAAATAATTTATAAATAATAAAATAAAGTCTTTAAAGAGAGAATAAAATAATATAAGAAGGATAGGCCATGTAAAGTTGGAAAATACACAGGGAGTCTGGATCCTATATAGTGTCTTGTTGATTTGAATTTTTTGATTGCTGATGAGCAAATGACAGCTGCTGAGAGACATGGGATTGTAAGAGGGACTGCTAAATTAAACCAGCTCAGATACTTTGGGAATGCCTTAACTTTAAAATGGAAGTCAGAAAATGTATTGCTTTGGGGAAGAGGTTATGCTTTTCTTTACACAGGAAAAAAAAAAGGCTGTGAATTCCTTCAGTGTTAAAGAGGATCATTGATCCCTGTTAATCCTGACTACAGACATAAAAAAATAAACCCAGAAAAACTACAGGATAGGTGACATATATTTTACCTGCTCAAACATAAAACAAACAAAAAAATCATCTTTGGCTGGCTTGTGCACAATGCACAGTCCATCCTGTGTTAATGCAGATATGTATGTTAACTTTGAAAGTTTGTGTGTTTTCAGAGCAAGGGGACCAGATGCCAATGAAAGCAGGTGGTCCAGGTGATCCAGCCTCTTAGAGTCCCTCTGTTGCAGTTTCTTCAGAGTTCTGCATCCAGAAAAGCTTTAAGGCTGCTGCTGACTGAGATGGTCCAGCTAACAGACTATTCTAGCCAGGACTGCAGATAAGCCTTGCACTTTCTCATTGCACAGAGACTGGACAACAAATGCTAAGGCTACTTTTTCCAGGACTTGAACATTATCTCAATTTTTCTCAGGTTCTCTAAAGATATCATCCCCCCCCTAGACAACAGGAAGCAGTCTAGAGAACACAATGCCCACATTCCCAAGAGGTGGGTGGGTGGTTTTTTTTGGTTGTTCAATGGGTTATGGATGTTTGTCATCATTTAAGGGGTTGGTTACAAATTGTTACTGGTCATGGTCAGGGAGAACACTAAACAAAGGAGATTAGACTCAGGGATCTCTTTCTGAAGGGAAAGGGGGAGATAGAGTATAGAAATGATGGGATAAATGGGTAGATTTTTAACTACTTTTGAATAACCACTAGTCTCAAATATTTTACATTGGTAAGGACTTTTTTATATTGATACAAATTTAAAGTTTTTTGTTATGGTGTATATATGTTTCTACTCTTATTTAAGGTATTGTACATATGCACCTCATTTAATAATGTAATATAAAATTCTAGTCCTTGAAAGCTATTTAGGATAATAAATAAAATAGATTAGTAGTTAGTCATTTATAACAATCAAATTTGTAGTCATATTAGGTATGTATTCAAAGTCATACAGAGATATATTTTAGATAAATAGATGATCTTCAAATACTTCAAAGACCTACAGAATATGGCATTTAAAATATTTTAATACATTAAGGCTTTTTATGACAGTGAGACATGTCTGCTCCTGGCAGCATCAATTTACTTCAAAAGAGGATGATGGGCATAAAAGAACCTCCATATGAAGTTTGCTTTCATTTGTAGCAAGGTTAGTCACTGGGCAAAGAAACTGCCCTTGCCTCAACTGCTGACAGAATACTATCCAAATTGGACAATCAGAACACAAAAGAAGTCAACTGCTGAACTTTACCAAGATAAGATAGGACAGTCCTTCAAAATTCCTGATTCACAGAAAAGTCTGTCAGATATTTGAGGCTCATAGGTCAAAGATTGATGACTCAACATCACAGAGGAACCATGGGAAGCCAGCTGTTTCTGTCATTTCTCATAGTTTTGGAAGTTGCTTGCTCTGAAATTCCTGTTTACTCAGGTAATATATCCTCCTTGGGTCTCTGAGGGAGTTGAGGACTAGCTAGTCATAGTTAAAGTTTTCCTTGCTGCAAAATTCAGAAAAGAAACTCACAGAATAGGTGTAAATTATGTAAGGTTGAGAGACATAAAAGCTTAAATTGTTTATCTAAGAAAATGTTTTGAGGTCTAAAAAAAATGTTTTGAGTTGGTAATACAAGTTAGAATAGAAAGTAAATTGGGTAGAAAACTTTAGACTCACCAAGATAGGATAGATAGTGAAGTATTTTCTCTGAATTTGGCAAATACAAATGGACTTGACATTGTAAATGTAATTCTTTACTGATAATTATTTTTATTGTGTATAGTTTTACTACTATATTAGAGTTAAAACCTTTCTTTTTTTTATTTTGACAAAAGGGGAAAATGTTGTACACTATGAACATGTGTCTTTGCCAAGGCACCTTCTTATTGGTTTAATGAGAGCTGAACAGCCAATAGCTAGGCAGGAAGAGGTTAGAGGGACTTCCAGGCAGAGAGAGAAGAAGAAAGGGAGGCGAATCTAGTTGTGGGAGAGATGCCAGAGGACACAGAGAGAAAGCAGGAGGTACAAGATGGAAGAGAAGTAAAAAGCCATGAGGCAAAAATCTAGATTAATATAAATGGGTTAATTTAAGTCAAAAGAGATCATGGGACAAGCCTAAGCTATAGGCCAAGCTTTCATAATTAATAATAAGTCTCCATGTCAGTTTTGGTGAGCTGGTGGCCCAAAGAAAAATCCATCTACATACATTGACTCTTAGGTTTACATCATAAAATATATTATCTTCTGAAGTTATTAAACTTCATATTATGGTCACCTGTATACATATCACTTTGAGCACTGTCATTCCTGGGTGTGAACCAAATTTCTACCTGGTAACATCTTGCTGAAATATTTCTTATGTCACGGGCTTCGATATATCTTGGTGATGTGACACTTTTCCAGACTTTTTGGTCTGTGTTTTATTTTGGGTGATTCTATAGATGTCCTTTTCCCACTCATTTTTAACATTTCCAGAAATATCTATTCTACTACCAGTCCTTGCTTAGTGTAACTTTATTCCAAGAGGTATTTTTGTATGCAGCCATGTATGTTTGAACACACCCCATGTGCCTCAGCATGTTGCTGCATCTATTTACTTGAACTCATGAACTTAGAGTAATGATCTTCAAGACCTTTTCCAGGTAATTTTCTATTGCATCCTGGGAACTATGAATCTGATCCTTTTGGATGTTGGATTTTGTTGTGTTCCTTTAGATGGTGCTGTTTTATTTTTCAATACTGCTAACTATCTTGGAACTTGTTTGATAGTCCCAAAGATTGCTTTTAAAATATTTGAGGGTTGGTCCACAGGATTCTTACTCCAGCTTAGTTCCACTGTTATGCCAACACCTTTCTAGAACTGCACCTGAGAATTGTACATTTTGATCTCTTTTTGGTCCAGATCTTGCAGATGCATACCATGTCAGCCCTTGGACTGTCTAGAAATTGTCCTATCTTCTGCTGTTCAATTTTATTTCCTTAGCTTAGATCATTTTCTGTCATGTAGAATTTTATTATGCAAAATAGTACTTATACAAATTCAAAAGAATCTCACTTTAAGAATTCAGAATTTTCCTTTGCATATATTTGGGTTTCTTCCTTACAATGTTCTCCAAAACTCAGCTTGCTGACCTCACTGAGCTGTATATCTTTCTCCTTAACTGACCAGGCTCTAGTTGACTATTTCCTCTCTGCAATGCAGCTTGGGAACTGTTTTGAGACAGCAAAATGATGCATTTTATGTGAATTATTCTGTTAATGTCTTCTCTTAGTGGTCACAGTTCTATGATAACCTTCCCCCAGTGTCTGAAGTCATTTTAAGTATATTTATGCAGCTCATTATATAAAGTGGGTAAATGTGATCACTGCCACCTCATCTTGGGCAGAAGCAAAAGTCTCCAAATTAAAAATATTTTAAAAATAAATTTGGGTGTGATGGTGCATATCTGTAGCCCCATTACTTAGTAGGTAGAGACAGGGGGACCAAGAGTCTAAGGCAAGCCTGGCTACATGATATGTTCTAGGTGTAAAGGTGGGGATAAATATTATTTACAGGTTCTGTGATTACTTAATGAGAAAAAAGAAAACAGAAAATGCTAGATCTAGTATAGGAATACATCTTGGACTAATTATACAAAAATGGGACTCAAATGTATAAATTATAATTGAAAAGGTACAATTTACAGTGCATACAAAAATGTAGAGTATATAACAGGTAAGCTGAAAAATGCAAATATAACTCCAAATTTTATTTCATGCTCAAAAAAAATTAAATGACAACCTTAAATGTCAACAAATTGTCACAGGATAACAATTTGTGCTCATTATATAAAACAGGTTTGGAAAAGAAAAATGCAGGTGTCTTATCCGATACATGCATATATTGTAAAACACACACATTAAATAATGATGAAATAATAATAGGCCATAAATATGTGGGAAAAAACCTAGATTCCCTCAACACTTTTATCATTATTCTCTTATCTGTAATAAATACTGTTTGTCAAAATTACCAAAGATGTGATTTAAATGAAATTTATAAGCATTAGAAAAGCAAATGTAAGTATCATAATTTACGAATGACAGATGGCAAACTCTGTTTACCAATGAAAGAAAAATCAACTAGACTTCTGCTTTAGGGTATCAGCTAGAGTACCAAGTATATAAAAGTATTTCCGCTGTCCCACACCTGCACCTACGCCACCAGGGCCAGCTCACCCATAAGGGCAGAGCCATCTCTCAGGTACAGAGCCCCCTCATAGCCATCAATGGGCAGGGCTGGTTCTCCTATTCCCATTCCACCAGGTTGAGTTCTACTGGGCTGCCTAGGTGAGGTGTGGACCAGCTCTCTTGAGGGGCGATGTGAGCTCACCAGCTCTCATGAATTTGGGGCCAGCTCTCCCACACTGTCCAGCGAGGGGTGGAGCCAACACAAAAAGGGGATATATTTTTAAAGAGCTATATTTAGTTATGTATATGTGAGGAGGTATGTGTCTCTGTGTGGGTATGTGTACAGGAGTGCAGGTGCCTATGGAGGCCAGAGACACTGAATTCCTCTGGAGTTGGTGTTATAGGCAAATGTGAGCTGATGGACTCAATTTCTGGGAACCAAGCTTGGGTGCCTGTTCATGATAGCTCTTCATCTTCAAGAAGGAATATTTTTAATTTTGTGTCATTCTCGATGTGGAATGCTTTTGTTCTAATACTTTTTCACTCTCTATGAAGTTTGCAAAGTATTCCAAGTATTTCAGGTAGCGGGTACACACACGTATACCCTAAGTGCTCCTTTGCTGCATTAACTCCAGTGACATCCTGTGTTTCTGTAAGGACTGGGTGCTTGATGCATCTATGCACAGTGCTTTGGAGAGAGTTGGCTCCCTTTTCTCCCATATATTTAACCAGCAAGTGACCAGGCGTTTCTTGTTACTTCCTGTAGTTAAAGTGGTCTCCGCAGGCTTAATGGGGCAGACCAGGGTCTCTCCTACCCTAATGCTGCCTAGCTCCTTCTAGCCTTTTGCTGTTGAGTTTCTAAGGTACAGAGTACAGGCTCATTGAAGTTTACAACACTCATTAGAATACTAGAGAGGATCGGGGCAAGATTGACGTTCATTTGAGCACAGAAGTATGTTTTCAGACAACTGATGAACACAACTGTATATAAATAGGTTTTCACATTTCAGGGCTTTTCACAGTACAGTTATTTCTATAACTCTAATTCAATTAGTGAAATTTCTAAACAAATAAGTGTGGCAGTGTCTCTGATGTTTGGATGTCTTATTCCAGAAAGGTGATCCCTGATTCAGGGACTATGCAGAAGAACCTGAGAAAGTCAAGGAAAATAATGGTTTCCAGGAAAGGCAAGAAAATGGTAAGAATTTTCAGGAAAATAAAAGGATTCTCAGCATTTATAATTTGCAGAGTTGTTTTCATCTCCCCACCACACATATAACATAGATATGTGGCTACAGGAACCATATTCCTTCTCTCTTCCCTAGATACCTCCTCCTTCCATGCCCATAACAAAACAGTTAGTTGATAAAATGGAGATGATTCTTACCACCTGAGAACTTTGGAATCTACAAACTATCCCAACTTACTAGCTGGAAAGCTGGTTAGTTTAAATGGCTAGGAAAACCACAGGAATCTTGCATTTGAAGCCCATGTAACTGTGAGGGGACTAACAGCACCTGAACATATGTCTAGACTAAGAGGAGAATCCGGGCACAGCAGAGGCAGTCCCTTATTAAAGGAGATTTCTTCCCAGAGCAGAGCTGACCAGGAAACCACATCAGAAAGGACATTTATTTTTGATAAGATAAATCATGTAAATATTGTACAAGGGTCTGTATCACAAGCTTCCTCCTGGTGGGAAACAATCTGCTCTCTGTGCCAGCTCTGGTCAGATATCATTTCTGGGGCAGACAACAGGGCTGCCAGATTCCCCCAGAGGTCTTCAAGATGTAAACAGAAAAAATGAGCCACCAACAGTCTTGTCTGAGGATGTTCATGAGCATGTACAAGGAAGTGTTGAGCAATCAGTCAATCTCTGAATTTGTCCCCTTAAGTCAACCAAGAATGAGTGTCGAGTGGCTTTTGATGACAAAATTAGAGGTTCTATCCTATGTGTTTTCATTTATTTATAATAATGAATAAGCAATGGCCATGTGGTCCCACCAAGTAGCAGGTTGCTGGATTCTGGACCTTGAATACCTTCCAAAGGCCAAAGGCTTTGTCTCCAAGGAGAGAATTTTCAGAGATGGTTGAACCTGTACTGTGCTGGGCCCAATGGGATGTTCCTAAGTCACGGGGAGGATGTATGGAAAGAACAGTTGGATTTCAGCCTCTTCCTCACACACCTTTGCTTTCTGGTGGATGAGGTTGGCATCTTCATTCCTTAAAGCACTTCCTCCATAATGTACCACCTCGCTCAGGTCAAAACAATGGGCCAATACATGATGGAGTAAAATGGCCAATGTAGTGAACAAAAATAAGCCCTTTCCTTTCATAAACTAATTTCCACAGGCATTTCATTATAGTAACGGAAAGATGTCCACCATACAACTCAATTTTTATTGAGGAACATTTTGTTTGTGTAATTAATTTCCATAACATTTTGCCTGTTAATTGAATCAAGCACTTAAAAAATTACATCTATGAATTTTTCAATGTGAAGATTGGCACTGTGGACTATTGTTCCTTGATATGTTGTTTTAATCTTATTAATGCGAATGCTTCAAATTGTGTTTTAACTAGTTTGGTATAATGTGCATTCTGTGGTTAAAATGAAAATGTATAGTATGAATAGAAAGATTAATACACAACTATTATTACATGGTAAAATATTTCAACACTCTTACATATTCCACTTTATATGCACAAAAATAAGGCAAGTCATTGAAAGCATCTATTATACTGCAATAATCTTTAAAATGCTATGGAATGTGCTTTCCAAGCTCCCCCTCTGCTTCATAAAGCGGCTCTGTCTCTGTTTGCTTACTGTATGTGTGTGTTTTCTCACCCCTAGTAAAAAACGCTTCTTCCCTGGCTGGAAAAAATACATTTATTAGACTTATTAACACCATTGTTAATACCTTTTAGTCTTGAGTGGCACTGAATTAAATCTTTAGTGCATTAAAGTAGGTTCAGATCGGATGGTGTTTTAAATCAGTGCTCAGCACTGCTATCACCCCTAGTAGAAGCTTTCTGGGAGAGTTGCTTCTTCTCAGATGACTAGAGAGAAAGGCTACACTTGTTTTTTGCTTTTCTTATTTGCATTTTTTCAGCTAGGAACTGGTGATTTTAAAACTCATCACCATCATCCAGAGAAAAGTACTTTGCAAATTAAAAGAGGAACATCAGCAATTTCCCCTGAGAATGAGAGTTGCTTCTGCCATGGCCAGAGGCAGTATTACTGAGTAACACATAGCTTGGAGGCTTCCCTCAGCTGTTGCTATGGTTATGAATGCATGAGCACTTGCTGGCAGGACCTACGTACCCTCTAAGGTTCCTATACAGACTGATGTGAGCCATAATCATGAGGTTCTTTTACAGAAATGATGTTACTGGTATTACTGCCAGAATGTTTTCCAAAGTAACAAAGACAAACAATAACAACATGTTTTTGTCTCCTCCTCCCCTATTTCCTCATTAAATGATTCTCCAGACCTCAGCTAAATATATTTCCTCTCTAGACGTAATCTTATTATTCTCATTCTTGTCAAAGTAGAAACCTTGGGCAAACAATGAACGCAGAAGTCCGAAAGTACAAACTCAATGTGGCTTGGTTTTGTCCTCTTCTCTCTTTTTTAATTATACGATTTGGTGTAACTGACTGTTGAGTTTTGAAAAGCAGTATCTTCTACAATCACATTGTTTCAGAAGAAAACGTGGAGTGGGGAATACAAGAAAATCTCTCTCTCTCTCTCTCTCTCTCTCTCTCTCTCTCTCTCTCTCTCTCTCTCTCTCTGTGTGTGTGTGTGTGTGTGTGTGTGTGTGTGGTGTGTTTGTGTGGTGTGTGTTTGTTTACAAGAACCCATCAGCATCCTCCTGAAATCTCCTCTTTTGTGTCCACATTATTTCTCACACTCCGCAACTATCTTTATTGTTATCTTCCCCCATTTACAAAGTCAACGCTGGTGGAGCTGTGTGCCAGGCTGTGAGATTATGCAACTATGGGGAAAAATTTCTTCTAATATAAAGTAGGAGAAGTAGGAGCAAAGCACGGCAGGAACACAGAATTAGAGGGATTCTGTTTAGTGGGATTGGTTAACAGCAGGGGCTGGATTAAGCCAGGTATTCATGCCAGTGGCCTAATGGAAAAATATTCTTGTGAGAACAAACAATATGAAATATCCTGGAGACAGAATGTAAGTGAGCTGCAGAGTCTAACCACACTACAGTGCTTCAACATGGAGTGCCTGTGGAAACTGGCTTGACCCCTCAAATGACTTCAGTGACCTGGCAGAAGAAAAGGACCAGCAGTGGATTAGAATGTTTTCTCCAGGGACACACACAGATTTGAATCCTTGAAATACTGACTCAATACATTTTTGGGGTATCTAACTTTCCAGAACCCAAGATGAATGAGAGTCTACCTCAGGTTAGGTATCAGATAAAACACCTGCAGGTCATTGTCCAGGCATTAATTCAGTTCTGAGTGGCTGACTGATATGATGGCTTTATGTTCAAAACTGACTGCTGGCGCTGAACCCATGAGCAGTTGGGTGGCTAGCTATGAAATCTAACAACCCTTTAATCCAATTGTGAACAAAAACAATGGAGGGCTGAGTGTCTAAGACATCAGAAGCTTTCTAGAACATTCCAGGCTCCGCAGTTGTTCTGCACCTTCCCATGAGCCTTTTTTATTCTTTCCTAAAGCTAAGCATCACTGCATTCCCTGTTCAGTCAGTGACAGCCTGTGAGTTGGATGCCAATCACATCTCAAACCCACCACCCTAAACAGGACAGTATTCAGTTGGGTTGCAGATGCTACATATGATTTTCACACGCAGTTGTAAATTCTGTCACAATTATTCATCTCATTGTATAAGCATTGAAGATTAAATTACATTAACCCATATCCGCCACCTGGACGTGATTATGGTTAACACATGTGCAGATACCTGGTTATAATTTGATTCCATAAAGTTATTATCTTTTCTCTCATGTGCTTTTTTCCATGTCGCTCAGGATAAATGTCGCTCAGCATCGTTTTGTGCTTTGCTTTTTATGAGAGAGGTTCAAGCAGATAAGGCTGGCCTCGAACCTGCAGTGCTGTGAAGGCTGGTCCTGAGTTCCTGATTCCCCCTGCCCTTTCCTCCTGAGGGCTGGAATTACAGGCTTCTGTCATCAGACATCATCACTTTTAGTGATGCAAACAATTGCATGAAAAGGCTCTTAAATAATTAATTAACCAACTTCCATTAGTTTATAACTGGTAAATTTCACTATTAAAAGTTTTGATATATGTAAAAATTTTATTTTCCAAAGATTATTTGTAATTCCATAAGCAGTGTGAAGGTTACATCTACCTGTTTCCCTACCAACACGGATTTTATTTAAATGCCCATTCCACAGATATGAAGTCTCTTTTGTTGACATTTGTATTTTATTAATATTCTTTATGATAGACATTTACAAGGAAGAGAAAGTTTCATGTTTCTGTCCTAGAGAGATAATTTTGTTAAAATCTCAATGCTTAGCCTTCAGTACACGTTTTGTTGCACATATGTATATTGTTTTTCTGAACAAATAAATAATATTCTTCTGTGGTCCTTTCCTGATCTCCCTAGGGTTGAACACTCATGGTGTGTCTTATGTATTTAATATTAATATCACTGTGATGGGCATCTTTACATAGGCTAACATTTGCCCAGTCCCTGATATACAGCTCTGAAATTAGGATTTCTAGATAAAGGAGTTTATATAGGTCTGAAGAAATGGCTCTGCAGTTGAGAGCCTATCCTGCACTTGCAGAGGACCCATGTTGGTTCCCAACACCCACATGCCTCCCACAACTGCCTGCAACTCCAGCTTCAGGGCGTTTGCCCTCTTTTGGCCTCCCTAGGTACTTGCAAGCACACCACACACACACACACACACACACACACACACACACACACAAATAAAATATTTTTTGAATAGCAGTGTATGTATATACTGAAATTGTCTCTTATGAATGCCAACTAACCTCTGTTCACAGTGCATATACATGTCCTTTTGTATACATTGTATCAATCGTGAAGAGAATATTTTAATTATTTAGCAAGTGCTAGGTGGAGGATATGTTGAATATTAGATTTTTAGATTCAGTGAGATCATTTGTTCTTTGGTATTTATTGACTTTGATTGTCATTTCTTTCATTGTAATTCATCTTTTGCTTTTCTGAACGCATTTATCTAGCAGTTCATCTTTCCTTTGAAGATTTCTCTATGTATTAGACACATAAACATATTGTGTATCTCATGATTATATATTCATTTTTAATTTTGATTGTGGTAGTTTTGCTGAGTTTGATTTTTTGGTATTTATGAAGAAAATTTTATAAAGTTTTCATAGATTATAAATAATTAAAATCAATAAATGAAATAAATAAATAAAATGAATAAAACAAAAAATAAATAATAAATTATAAAAGAATCTTGAAAATTGTCATTGACTCATTTTGAATTTTTTTCTGAATTTCCTAATGCCATAACTTTGTCTCCCTCTATTAATTTTCAACATTATTTTCTCATATATTCCTAACTATCATATATCTTCTCTGTCAATAATATTTAAAATAAAGTCTAATAGGAAGAATGTGTCTCTCTTACAAACTTTGAGGCGCTTTTTGTCATAACTTAATTTTAAATATTTTAAGAGACATTGAATGTGACACTGATTCGGTGAAGATTCTTCAGGGTAATAATGCTGAGGCTTCTCCTAGAAATAGTTGTCTATTAGTCAAGAGTAGGCTAATGATTCTCGTGAAATCCATATGTATTTTATGACTATGTTTTGCACATTTATTCTTAGTGTTTTTGGTATGTGGTGATATGGAAAAGTACACACACACACACACATATATTTAAGTCTGTACTTAAAATGAGAGATGTATTTCAAATGTGACGAAAGTGTTTCTAAAGTGCAAACCCCAAAGTATTTATACATTGTGAATTCAGACAGCCCCTACTGAGATGTAACACTTTCCCCACCCTTCTCTCTCTCTCTCTCTCTCTCTCTCTCTCTCTCTCTCTCTCTCTCTCTCTCTCTCCCCTCCTTCCCTCCCTCCCTCCCTCCCTCCCCACTCTCTCCCCCTCTCCTGTCCCTCTCCCTTCCCCCTCTCCCAGTCTCCTTCTAGAAACAGTCTCACTGTGCTGCCCTGGCTGCCCAGCCTGACCTCACACTCACAGAGATTCACCTGACTCTACTTCCCTGCTGCTAGAATTAAAGGTGTACACCACACTCAGCCTATGGTTTAACATTTTTTCCAGTGTTAAAAATCTATTTATATGCTCATTTATCATGACCCTGCTCTTCCTTTTAGAAATGATTAGTGACTTTATTTTTCTAATAATATCTCCTTGTCTTTATATATAATTCTATGTGTTCGTTTCCAAGTAATAGTTTTGTTTTTTTGTTTTTTTTGTTTTTTTACTTCATATTAAATTAAAATATCGGTAGCGAACTTCTGCCCTCTGGGGTTCTCCCACTGTGCTGTAAGCCTGTATTTAAGACCTCCTCCCTCCTTCAATAAATGGCATTCGGCATTCTGCTGAGGTGAATGACCAAAAAAATAAAATAATAATAATAATAATAATAATAATAATAATAATAATAATTTTTTTTTAAAAAAAGAGAACATAACATGCTTTATATTAATTAAAATACTTCAAATGGACATTAAAATCCTTTTATTAGATTAATAAAAAAAGTCAATGTTTCCAAACATACTTAATTCATTTTTTACATAGTTTATACTATAGCTAATATACTATAGCTACTTTATATTAATATCCTTTTCAGAAGGTTAGCTGATTTTTTTCTTTCATTGTTAAACAGAGATTGCTATCTGTCATTTGTAAATTATGATACTTATATTTGCTTTTCTAATGCTTGTAGCTTTCATTTAAATGTATTGCACCTTTGCTAATTTGGACGAATAGTATTAATTACAGATAAGAAAAAAAATGATAAAAGATTTTAAGGAATCTAGTTTTGTTTCACATATTTATGGCCATATTATTAATATTTCATCATTATTTAATATGTGTGATTGTTTTGCAATGTATGCATGTATCAGATAAAACACATTTTTCCTTTCCAAACATGTTTTATATAATGAGCACAAATTGTTATCCTGTGACAATTTGTTGTCATTTAAGGTTATCATTTAATTTTGTTGTTTTGAGCATGAAATAAAATTTGTAGTTTTATTTGCATTTCTTTAGCTTAACTGTTATGTATTCTAAATTTTTGTATGCATTGTAAATTGTACCTTTTCAATTATAATTTATACATTTGAGTCTCATTTTTGTATAATTAGTCCAAGAATATATTCCTATACTAGATCTAGCATTTTCTGTTTTCCTTTTTTTCCATTAAGTAATCACAGAACCTGTAAATAATATTTCTCCTCACCTCCCCACCTAGAATGTATCATGTCGCCCAGGCTTGCCTTAGAATCTTGGTCCCCTTGTCTCTACCTACTAAGTAATGGGGCTACAGATATGCACCGTCAAACCCAAGTTTATTTTTTAAATATTTTTAATTTGGCCGGGCGGTGGTGGCGCACGCCTTTAATCCCAGCACTCGGGAGGCAGAGCCAGGCGGATCTCTGTGAGTCCGAGGCCAGCCTGGGCTACCAAGTGAGTTCCAGGAAAAGGCGCAAAGCTACACAGAGAAACCCTGTCTCGAAAAACCAAAAAAAAAAAAAAAAAAAAAAAAAAAAAAAAAAAAAAAAAAAAAAAAAAAAAAAAAAAATTTAATTTGGAGACTTCTGCCCAAGATGAGGTGGCAGTGATCATATTTACAATGAGCTGGGTAAATACACTTAAAATGACTCCAGACACTGGAGGAACTCGGTTACCAGCTCAGCTCTACCCCATCCACGAACTGCCGGTCACATGAAGGGGCCAGCCCTGCAGAATCAAAGCTGTGGGATCTCCATGACACAGGCCACAGGCTATCCAAGAGCAGTCCTGCTGAGGCCCCAGTACTGATAGTGTAGCAGGAGCGAGGCCTCAAACCAGTCCGACGACTCATTGCAACGGACACTTGCAAGTAAAGCTGTTTGTGCCAAAGGGTAGACTGGGTGGCACACCACGACACACAGAAGCTTCCAAGGCAAGACTTTTGTTTGTTTGTTTGGTTGGTTGGTTGGTTTAGGTTTTTATTTGAGGGGGTTGGGGGAGATTGCAGGGACAGAGTGAAGATATGGAGGGATGGGGGAGATGAGTGGGATTGGTGTGCGTGTTGTAAAATTCACACAGAATCAGTTAAAAAGTTAAGAAAAAAATCCCTGCTCTATGAAAACTACCTACACAGCCTAAGGTGCGTCAAACATAGAAACACAAAGAGGCACAGTTTTGAGGGACAATTTCATTCCTAAGATAATTTGGAAAATTGGAGGCATCTGAAGAAAGAAAGAATTAAGGGAGAAGAGAGAAAGAAAACAGTAGAGAAAAATCAACTTACTAACACCTTGTGTGGAAAGAGATTAAGATAAAGACAAGGAATTTGAGCCAAGCAACACCGCAATCAACTGAGAAATGTCAGCAGCAAAAAGTCCCTGATATAATGAGCTGCAAAAGCCAGAAGTACGGTACTCAGAAGAAAGTATTAGCCACGAAGACATCAGTGAGTTCATTGCCCCCACGCTACTGGGGAGAGAGAAGTCCTCAGCAGTCTTACCCAGCTGCTGGAAAGGCATGCTCGCTGCTATAATAATGTCACAAATGTTACATGACTGACCACTTTCTGATTGGACATACAGCCCACTCTACAAAATAGAACTCATGCCTGATACTGTTAACGGGGCCAAAAACCCATGGCGTGCTAGGTCAAAGGCCCTAGGAAGAACCTAATACCATTATTCTGCTAAATGGATTAAATTGTCCCCTAAGTTTTTATCTTCATAGCCGCAGACTAGTTCATGTCTCATCCTTATCACAGAAACTTCTTCTGCAGTATGATGATCAATACAGATACCCATGACAGGTCATTAGAGAATTTGAAATCCCTAATTGTAAATGAGACGTCGGTATTACACCCCTTCCCGCAAAGGCTTGGGATCATCACGGAAGAGGGGACAAAGGATTCTAAGAGCCACAGGTAGTGGGCAACTGCAGTGAAACAGTGTTTGCTGGACGTGATATGGCTAGTGCACACATGAATTCTGTGGCTGTGGCTGCATAAACAGGACCTGCACCAGATTCGGCCAAGCAAACTTCCCAGCAAAGACAGGGAGGGGCTCATGGAGTCCCACCTCTCTTTGAGAAACCATTGGCTGCTGGGAAGGGAGTGTCAGTTCTCTTCAGGGACGTGGTCCCTGAGAGGGGTATTCATGCTCCAAGTGGTGTTGCCGCACCAACACGCACACTGGCAACACTAAGTGGACTTAGTGGATTGGAGGGAAAAAAAAAAAACAACCCATGCAGTTAGGAGGTGGAAATAATAGAGAGATGGAAGAGGAAACGGAAGGGCTAAAGGGGGACTGATTAGCTCAAAACCCATGATATGCAGGTACAAAATTTTTAAGCAATGAAAAAGAGCAACAGTTGACTCCTCGTTTCTGGAACCTGGCATTTTTATGTCACATAGTCACTTTAGCAGCATCTGTTTACTAAAGCCTTGTGGAGTGATACTTGAGTGAATTCCTGTCTGTGGTGTCAGCTCTTCTCTGAAATACCAAATAGTCTCAACATTCAGAAGTCACCTATGTGCCCTGTCACGTCATCCTGCTTTTCCAAAGTAAGTCACAGCTCACACTGCATCTCAGATGTTTAAATTACACTCTGTTTACCGTGTCACAGGAGAAGATAAAGAGTTGCTCACTGAGGGAAAGCATATCCTATTGATACGTGGGTGCAACACGAATGTAAGAGACGAATGCAAGCCATGAAGTTCCACAAGAAATAAAAGTCATCTCTGTTCTAGTTAGGAAATTATACTTGAAGTCAAATGCAAGAAATCAATTTTTCAGTATGTTTTTTTCTTAAAAGAATTTTCCAAAATAATATTTCATTATACCTTATTATTTCTGGAGATCTTATATAAATTAAATCTCAGGTTATAAGTGAAATATCAATTAACATTAGAATCAATTTAATGGTAATTTAAATAGCTAGCTGTTATAATTTTTGCATAATGATGTGGCCTCTGGGCCTGAAGTCCTAATCATGTCTAATTAATTTAAAGGATGTTACTTTTTATTATCATTGAAATTTCTGACAGGTGATAAAACATTTAGGGTTGCCATCACAAACTTTTTACATCAGCTGTACTGTAAGTTGACAAGCCATTGATCATCCCTTTGAAAATGGACATTTAGGGGGAAAAAAAGGAAAAGAAAAAAATCTTAAGTACATTTTAAAAGTATTGCATAAAACTGCCATTTCACAGCCAAAATGAAAGTAATTCTATTCTCTAAAATAATAAAAAAGTTGACACTTTATTTTAAAGATCTCAATAGCTATAATCAACCTTCACAGGGAATAATCGATTTCAATTTCAGAAAATAATCTTTACAGCCTCTTGAATTTCTATAGTATCTATACAGCCAGAAACATTAACATACTTCCCACTGCTGATATTTGAAAAAGCTTGATCTTTGGGGGTTCAGATAGCAAATAAATCTAACCGCAAGAGGATTAACTAGAGGGTCTGCCATTTCTTTAAAATAGAACATTAAAACACCTACTATTTAAAGCATGTGCAGAAATGTAAAATAATGTGAAGAAAATTATTCTTTGGAGATTATAGATTCAATGCCTGTTCAGAAACCATAGCAAAGGCACAGGAAGTTAAAACAGATAAGTAGCAAGCAGATACAGAGGACCATGCAATCCAAGCAATGATGGAAAGTGGAAGACTCCAGCCAGCATGACCCCAAGATCTGCACTCCAGTTCTGTTCTTTTAAAGGGAAAGAAAAGAATTATTTTACAAATCCCCAGGAGGGATTTTATGTACGATAAGTACAGTCGGGAAACAGAGTGAGCAAGCAGTAGCTATAATCTGAAGGTCAGTCTGCCAGGCAGCATTTGTTAGGATGAGGATGCAACCTGGAAGGGAGGAGAGATGAAGGCAGCCGTACAAAGAGGCAGCACGTGAAAGCAGGTGGGAATCTGGATTGTGCTCTAGCTCTGGGGCTTCAGGCGGGTTCTTCAACCTCTTTGTTCCTGTTAACCGCTCTGTAAGATGTGAATGATAACAACACCCACTCAGGTGGTACAGGGAATTAAATGACTCCTTATTCATAAAGTACTTCAGTATAGCACTGGGCATATGATAAGATATAAACATAAAATATGTAACAATACTGTAACAGTATAGTATTACAATGTTTTCTATATTTAGGTGTCATGCTAGCCCATTTAGTACAGCCCCAAAACTTCTTGAGTTCTCGCTTGAAACCCATAGTAAAGCAATGCTTTAAAAACCATCAAGGGATTTCTTACTTAAATCTGTAGTCAAACAAGAGCTACATGAATGTTAGTTAAGTCTGTTGTGATGCTTGAAAGAAACATAAAAATAAATTATAATGGTGACAAAACAAAAATCCTGGACAGATATCATAAATCCATGGGTTTCATATCTCTAATGATTTCAAGTTTTGAGACACTAAAACACACACACACACACACACACACACACACACACACACATACACACACACACATATACACCCTTCAGAGCAAAGCAACGCAAACTTTTAATAAGACATTCATCACTCCCAGCTAATTTTGTACAAATTACTTCATCTGTCCAGCATTTAGTTTCTTCATTCATCAGGCAGGGATGATGTCATAGTCCATTTGTGCTGTTGTAAGAAAATATCACAGAATGAGTAATATATGGAGAAAAGCAATTGATTTCCCCTCAGTTCTGGGGGCTTTAAAGTCATGATCAAAGTTCTCGTAGCTTTGGTTGCTGGTGATAGCTCGGCCTCTCCTGAAGTGTTAGTGCGCCACTATTGTGTCTTTGTGTTGTAGAGAGAATGGAATTGTGCAAAGGGCTTGACTTGCCCACCCCTACACTTTTACAAGATATTAACTCATTCAAGAGCAGCAGCTCTCATGACTTACTTCCCTAAATGCCTCATTTCTTAATACCATCACAGTGGGGGTAAGTTTTGATGCATGAATTGTGGAGACATTCAGATTATAGTCATGATATTTCCTAATTCGTGTACCATTCATTTGCTTTGTAGAGATCAGGATCAAACCCAGGATATTATGCATGCCTTTCAAGGGTTTTACCATTAAGATATATAGCCTTCATATGAATTTTATAAATAAATGAATGAAAATATTAATCACAACAAAATTCCAAACTTATCAATCATGGCACAATGATTCCATGCCTTTCATATGTTTTGAACCTCAATTTTGCTAAATATTAAAATCCAATTTGTTATTGGTACTGACTAATTTTTTTATTTTCTTCACTGACTTTTTCAGACTTTAATTATAGCTACTATACTTTTAACTCACATTGTATGTTTGAAGCAACACAAACTAGAGGTTAAGCTTGGCTGTCCTAGGGTTAGAAAATTCCAGAAAACTACCTTGCATTAGCTGGTTTTCACATTTTTATGACAAAATACCTAACAAATATAACTTAAAGAAGGAATAGTTTAATTTGCCTCACTGTGTGATGATATGAGTGTCACAGTTGGGGAATATGGAAGCAGAAACATAAGGCTGAGAATCACATTGATGCTATAATCAGAAAGAGGAGAACAGCAAATGTTGATGCTCAGCTCCCTTTCTTCTTCTTATTTAGCCGTGGTCCCCATCCCAATGACTGGTCACACCCACATTCAGGGTGATCATCTCTTCTCAATTTAATTGCTCTGAAAATGTCCTCACAGACATAGCCAAAAGTGCACCATCTACCTTATTCTAAACCATGTTGAAGTTGACAATCAGCATTACCTATTACAAGTACACATCTTGTCAACTTGACAAGCAAACACCTCACTTTAAGTCAGGAAATTATATCCCTGGTCCTCAAAGGCTCATGGTTGTTTCATAAGGTAAGTAAAGTGAATTTAGTTCAATTTTTAAACTCAACAAAATCTAACATTTCTAAAACTGGTCAACACTATGAATGCAGTGTTTTCTGATGTTCAAGCCATCTCTTAGTTATGAGTACTATAAAGCCAATCCAGTTATGGGTCTGGAGAGGTGGCATGTCAATTCAGAGCACCTCCTGCTCTTACAGAGTATATGGCTTCAATTCCCAGCACCCCATGGTGGTTCACAAATGCCTGTAACTTCAGTTCCAGGGAATCTGACACACCAGGATCTGATGCCTCCCTGGACTCTAAGCATACATATAGTGCATGGAAAAATGTGCAAGAAAAAATACTCATAGACATAAAATAAAATATTTTGAAAAAAAATACAAGTTATATATTTTCAATATACAGTAGCAGAGGGTAAACACTTCTATTCCCAAATGGAGCAATTGGAACATAGTAAGAAAAGACGAGGCCAAAGCAAGGGAAAGGAAAACATCAAATTCCATAATTTCATGTACAGCATCAGGGGCATACAATGGAATCTTGGCCAATTCCCCTCACCTTCATCATTGCTGCCTACAATAAACATAGCCTTGTAGATGAATTTCTAAGCAGTCATATTAAATAAAGAACCTGGAGCCAAATATAGGGTGAAAGCCTTAGAGATCAGAGAAACATGAGAGCCACCAACCACTTTACCTCACCAGCTCTGTAGCTTCCAAAATGCGAGCTACTTCCTGTCTAACCTGCACCTTTATTGCCTTGCTTTTCTGCTCTCTCACTGGCTCTTAGCTCAGCTACCTATAAATCTCAGCAGCCACCTGGAAGAGAATGGAGGAGAGAAGGGAAAAGGGCATGCTGCTTGAGTTAAACAGGAATAGAGTCCAGATACTTGATGGGCAAGCAGACACATGACAGAGAGGAGGACTTTGGAGACAAAAGATTATTCAGCAAAAGAAAGCTTGAGTATCAGAAAAAGCATACCCGGATTCTGGGCAGCATCTGAGGGAAAGAGACAGAAGAAAGAAAAGGAAAATAGGCACCTTTCTGAGTCCTGACCCAGTGAACCTCATGGCAGCATGTAGGAACTGAGTTAGGTGATGGAAATTCTGCAAAGGAAAAGTACAGGATCTCATTAAAGGAATAATTATTCCGCCTATATCTTTAGCATAGCCTAAGGTGAGGCTGCCTTCCTTCCTGGGAGTTGGTTCCTTAGACAAATGATTGACTTGCCCAAGTGAAATGTTGTCACCAACTAGGCCAGGTATTCTATTCTCTTGACCAGGATGTTTCCCTTACTGGGCCTTTATTGCTACTCTAACAACTCTGCAAATGACCTCACAAACATGCCCAGAGACTTGTCACCTAGATGACTCTAAATTTCATCAAATTGGCACTCATGATAAACCATCAAATACCTGCTGTGGGATGTCTTTCTGTATGCTGTGAATATGTATTACTTCCATTGGCTAATAAATAAAGCTTCATTGGCCTATGCAGGGGAGGATGGAGCCAGGCAGAAAAATCCAAGAGGGAAACTGAGAGAAGAAAGGAAACTGGGAGGAAAAGCCAAACCATTGTCCAAGTAGCAACATGTAATGGAACACAGGTAAAGCCAAGGAACATGTGGCGATACATAGATAAATAGTAATGGGTTAATTTAAGATGAAAGAGCTAGCTAGCAAGAAGCCTGCCATAGGTCATACAGTTAGTAATAAATATAAGCCTCTGAGTGACTATTTTATAAGCAGCTATGGGACCATGGGGCTGGGAGAGATGGGAGAAACTTGCAGCTATATTTTGGCATCCAACATGGGGCAAGAATTTCCAACAAAACCCCGAGAAAGCTTTATAAAAGGGTTCTAAAATGGAGCCAAGAGCAGCTTTACAATTGTGTCTCTCAGGCAAGCTGTGATACAGAGATGCCACAGCTTGCTGGCTTGAACTACAGTATGGCAGATTCCTGACATGGTATACAGAGGTGTCTCCAAGCCACACAGATATAGCTTTCACATAAATTCACAAAGAAGCTGCTTGCCTGTCGCCTTGCAGTCCCCATCTCAAGCCCAAGCTACACATGGCCAGAATCTCCACCCCACATGGGCCAGACTCCCTAACCCATTGGCTAAGTTTTTGTTGCAGCCTCTCTGCAGCAAATTCCATAGGTTTTTGAGCTCCAAAAACCACAAAAGTTAGCCACTTTCTCATACTTCCCCCATGTAAATGGCTGAATTTTTTGATTCTTTCCTCTCCTGGTGGGTTTTGGCTTTCTCTGGGCTCCCTCCTTGGATTTCTGCCACACCATCATATGAATCCTTATTGTCAGCAGACTTGGTGAGTCGATTGGAATTACTTCAAGGGAGGAATTAGTTAAAAGAAAGTTTTTTCCCACATTAAAAAAAAATGGGAAACATTTTACAGTGGTGGGAGTTTGGTCTCTGTTTGATGATACAATAACGATTGACAGTTTAAAACTAGAACAATTAAATAATAGGATAATTAATTTTGATGGGATAGATGTAATGTCAGTCATAAATATTATTTGTTTGATCATTTTTGTTTTATCATTTAAAAAGTTGGTTAATATGAGTGCTAAGATAAAAGTTTTAGAAAAATTTGTTAAAACAGATCATAGAGCTATTTAGACCCAGACAGAAGAATTTAAGGGAGAACCAATCTCAACATTGCATTATAAGATTACAGAGAAACAGCCTAAGGCTTTCAAACAGCCAACCTTAATCTATCCAGTAACCTTACAGGAACTACACAGTGATAGATATCCTCAAGGCTGTATAAGAGGAGATTCGAAGAAGCAATAGTCTCATGTAGCATCCACTCATCTTTGGTGAAGCAGATATTAAACTCGTGGTAAACTTGTAATAGAATTATTCCTCAAAACTGGAGAGATTTGGTTATAGCTGTCTTTGAGGCTGGTCCCCAATTACAATGGTGGTCCTGGTACAAGGGTGAGGCTAACACCATTGAACAACTAAGTAGAGCTAAAGGTATGGAAATTTGCCAAGATCAATTTCTTGGAGAAGACGATTATGCTGATATACAAAGACAATATTTATATGTTGATCACACTCTGGCTTTATGCCTCATGGTAGACTTGAATGCTTGGGACAAATTGGAAGAAATAAGAAAGAAAATTGAGTCATTTACAAAAGTTATACAGGTCCCAAAAGAAACCTTCACTGATTTCTTACAAAGATTGACTTCAGCAGTAAATAGAACGATAACAAATTCAGAAGCTAGACAAATAATAATTGAATCTCTGGACTCCTGCACAAATGTTAGATTTGAGGAGATTCAAAGAAGCAATAGTCTCATATAGCGTCCACTCATCTTTGGTGAAGCAGATGTTAAACTCATGGTAAACTTATAATGCACAATGCAAAAGGATAATTAGGCTGTTAAAAGTAAGATCAGCTCTCTTGGAGCAATGGATCTGAGACACAATTAATATTGAATCTCATGACCATGGTGATGCTTGGATTGGAGAGGTGATTTCCAGAGATTTGAAGAAAATAGTAAAGTCAAATGTTTCAATTGTGGTAAAAAAAAAAAAAGTCACCTAAAAAGGGACTGTAAACAGGACATTTCTATAAATAATGTTTTCTCAAGGAATAATCCCAACAGAATGCCCCTCCCTTCTGGATTATGCAGAAAATGTGGAAAAGGCAGACATTGGACTGTAGCTGGAGAGCTTCTCTCCAGGACCTGCTGAGCCCTGGACAGCCCACTTATAAAATAAACACACAGATGCTTATATTATTTACAAACTGTATGGCCATGGCAGGCTTCTTGTTAACTGTTCTTATATATTAAATTAACCCATTTCTATAAATCTATACCTTGTCATGTGGCTCATGGCTTACCGGCATCTTCACATGATGCTTGTCATGGCGGCGGCTGGCAGTGTCTCCTCCCACCTTCCTGTTCTCTCAGTTCGCCTCTCTGTTAGTCCCGCCTATACTTCCTGCCTGGTCACTGGCCAATCAGTGTTTTATTTACACAGAATGATATCCACAGCACTTCCCCTTTTCTTTTTGTTTTTTTCCAAAAAGGAAGGTTTCAACCTTAACATAGTAAAATTACATATAATTTGGGAATTTGGGCATAGCTTCTCTTACTACTTCCTACTGGAGGGGGGCTCTGTATCTTATGAGGACACAAAGAAAATTTTAGGATTATGGAGTAGTCCATGAGGCTGTATTGTCTGAGCCAGTTGTCTTCAAACCATTCTGGATGTTGGATCATCTGGGCCATGGTGTCATCTGAGACCTTTCAGGGGGTCTTGGCTGGTCAAACCTGATGTATCTTAATCTGGAACAAATCCATAGCCTCTGGCTTTCTATGGAAACAAAAGCAGAGTCTCCTTTCCAAAGCAACACATCCTTACATCCAAATTTTGAAGTCAAGGTATCTTTAAAATATACATATTGGTTTAACTCAACATCTTTTACCATCAAATGTTTTTCTGCAGTTAAAAATCCCAAAGACAACACAATCCAGATTCTCGGTGTAATATTTATCTTTACGTGGCTTATTTTTTATATTAATTTTACTGTCTCTTTAAAGACTTTATTTTTTAAAACTATGTATTTGTTTATATAACTGTATATATCACTTTTTTTTGTCTCTTTCAAGCCTACGTGTATTTTACATACATTGTAAACTATTACATCTGAATCTGTCTTATTGAGAATCTATTGCTTTTTTTTTTTTTTTTTTTTTGGTTTTTTGAGACATGGTTTCTCCCTGTAGCTTTGCGCCTTTCCTGGAACTCACTTGGTAGCACAGGCTGGCCTCGAACTCACAGAGATCCGCCTGGCTCTGCCTCTGAGTTCTGGGATTAAAGGCGTGCACCACCACTGCCCGGCGTGAATCTATTGCTTTAAACTGTAGCATTTGTAAGACTGAAAAGGTACTGTGGCTGCTGGCTCTGCCCACTTTAGCTTCCCAACATGGCGGTGGTACATTTTCTGCCAGCTCTGGGAATCATCAACTCTCAGAAATAGTGGGTCTATGTTTCTATCAAAGCAGCGTGTAGCCCAGAAACCTCTTTTTGTTTTGTATTAGCAAACCCTAAATCCACCACACAGCTTAATGTGCCACTTGCAGAGGCCTCATTCCCGCCATACTGCAGGTCGAGCGCACATGCCAGGAACGCACCATAGTAGATAGTAACTGAAACACACAGGCTGCCGCTAACTTGAGAGAAACAACTAGGAACTGTTTTTAGTTCCATTTTAGAATCTTTTTACTCAGGTTTTAGGTGGAAACTCTTGCCCCACGTTGGGCGCCATTTGTAGCTGGAGAGCTTCTCTCCAGGACCCGCCAAGCCCTGGACAGCCCACTTATAAAATAAACACATAGATGCTTATATTATTTACAAACTGTATGGCCATGGCAGGCTTCTTGTTAACTGTTCTTATATCTTAAATTAACCCATTTCTATAAATCTATACCTTGCCATGTGGCTCATGGCTTACCGGCATCTTCACATGATGCTTGTCATGGCGGCGGCTGGCAGTGTCTCCTCCCACCTTCCTGTTCTCTCAGTTCTCCTCTCTGTTAGTCCCGCCTATACTTCCTGCCTGGCCACTGGCCAATCAGTGTTTTATTTATACAGAACAATATCCACAGCATTGGACTAACAAAGGTATGTCAACAAGAGACAGACAAAGTAATCCTTTGCAATCAAGAAACTCCCTGAGGGGCCTCTCACAGGCCCCCATATCAAATTTGGTTCAGTCCTTTCCTGTCACTGTGGAAGAAATTCCTTCCCAGAACAATTAAAGAATATAATGCCTATTATAAAGAACCATACTGCTCAGGGTGATAGAACAGCTAAAGAAAAGAGAGCAAAAAATTCAGAAGAAACCATAAAGCAAATTTTTTTGGCAAACTTCTATAAATGAACAAAGACCAAAATTAAATGTGCAAATAAATGACATTCTCATTGAAGGTCTTATAGACATAGGTGCCAATGTAACAATAATTGCACCGGAATCTTGGCATCCAAATTGGCCTCATCAAGATGTAAATGTTCAGCTTTTAACAATTTGAACATTATCCCAAGTGAAACAGAGTATGAGATGGGTCAAATGTATAGAGCCAGAAGGACAGAGAAGAAAATTAAAGTTATATGTGGCTAATAGAGCTATGAATTTATGGGGACATGATTTATTATAACAATGGAATACCCAGATTAACATTCCTCCAATCTCAGAAATAAACCATAAACTAACATATGTTTCTGAGAAAAATATTAAAAGGCATTATAAAGGACAGTCACTGAGCATCCAGATGGTACAAAAACAGGACACAGCAGCTACTGATCTTTCAAAGACATCAACAGCCCTACCTTTAAAATGGTTAACAGACAAGCCTATATGGGTTCAGCAATGTCCTTAAACAACAGAGAAACTACAGGCCTTAGAACAGCTGGTACAAAAGCAGTTAAATGCCCAGCATACTGAAGAATCAACCAGACCTTAGAATTCTCCTGTATTTGTTATTAAAAAGAAATCTGCTAAGTGGAGAATGGTAACAGATCTAAGAGCTATTAACAAGGTAATTCAGCCAATGGGCTGTCTACAATCTGAAATTACTTTGCCTACTCTGTTACCTAAAGAATGACCTCTTATAGTTACTAACTTAAAAGACTGTTTCTTGTCAATATCCTTACAAGAAATAGACAGAAAAATTTGCCTTCAGGTGCCTACTTATAATAATTCTCTACTGGTTATGAGATATCAATGGAAGGTTCACCCACAGGGAATGTTAAATAGTCCAACCCAGTGCCAATATTTTGTACAATAGCCATTGGAAGTAACACATAAACAATTTCCTCAACCTATAATTTACCATTACATAGATGACATTTTACTAGCTGATTCAAATGTAGATGCTTTAGAAAGAATGTTTGAAGAAGTAAAGAAAATTTTACCTTGTTGAGGATTACAAATTGTTCCTGAAAAGTTACAAAGAGGAGATTCTATTAAGTATTTAGGATATAAAATAGGTCTACAGAAAATTAGACCACAAAAGGTGCAAAATAGGAGAGATCAATTACAAACTCTTGATGTCTTTCAAAGATTATTAGGAGACATTTCCAATCTATGGACCACTATTGGGATAAAAAATGATGAACTGAGTAATTCGTTCAAAACTTTGGAGGGTGACAAGGACTTACATGGTCCAAGAGAATTATCATCTGAAACTGAGAAAGAACTGGCTCCGGTGGAAAAGAAAATACAGGAGGCACACTTGGATCGTTTGAATCAAAAGCTTGATTGCATTTTGGTTATTTTACTCTCTAAGTATTCTCCTACAGGAATTTTAATTCAGAGGGAAGATATTATATTGAAATGGCTATTTCTACCAAATAAACAGAGTAAAAAATTAAAAACTTATGTGGAAAAGATCTCTGAGTTGATTTTTAAAAGAAAAATTGAGACTTGGTCAATTAGCAGGAATAGACTCAGCAGAAATTGTAGTACCTTCAACTAATGATGAAATTGACAAATTATGGGCAGAAAGTGAACCTTGGTAAAGAGCTTGCAGTAATTTTTGGGAGAGATTAACAACAGATATTCCAAAAAGTGATAGAACTAAACTTATAAAGAGAACTAACTAGATCCTGCCTCACATTGTACAGGAAACACCAATATTTGGAATTCCTGCATTTTGTACTGTTGCAAACCAAAAAGGAAAGGTAGGTTACAAATCAGAAAATTTAAATAAAATGGTTCAAAGTCCTTATAATTCTGTCCAAAAATCAGAATTATATGCCATTCTGATAGTATTAATGGATTTTTTTTGGAAACTCTCAACATAGTTATTGATTCTCAGTATGCTGAAAGAGTGGTCTTACACACTGAAACTGCTGAATTTATCCATGATGAGTCAGAATTTAATTCGTTCTCTACAGCCAGGCTCTTAATCTCAGGGGCATGGGTTCTGGTCCCACGTTAGGCACCACTTATTACAATCAATCCACATGAGTCTATTAAATGGGTAACAGAATTTATCAAGATATAAACTAAGGAAATACCCTCACAATTATAGAAAGAAGTAGACAGCAGAAGTCGTCCTCTGATCTGACTGAGATCAAATCCACCTCACAGGCAGGAGCAAGGAGAAGGGGCATATGACCTTTCTCCAACTCCTTATAAGAGGTCACATACAGTGGCAGGAAGCACCTCCATATTGATCATAATAGAGAGACATTGTATACAGAAAAAATACAGAATTAAATCAGCCTGTATACCTTAAAGATATCCTGACCTCAGAATGCAAACCAAGATATGTGTTATGTTGGGGATGAGGTTTTGCTTTTGTTTCCATAGGAGAAGAAAAGCTATGGATACCATCAAAATTGATAAAGGTTCTATTTGAACAAGAGAGACCTCTTAATTAGAAGAGATGGTAGTTCATCAACCAGCATGACCATTCAATTTAAACTAACTTATACCACTAACAAATGCTTTTCATTTGATCAGATATAACTTGCCAAAAGGGAAGCCCCCTAAGTTAGGCTTGTGGAGGGGTTTTTGTTTTTGTCTTTCAGGAGACTGAAGGTAAAGAATCTGAAGAATACTGGTCAAATGAGACATCTGAAGAGAAAGAACAAATCATCCAGAAAAAAAAAAATGTCTCAAGAAAAAGAGTAAATTGGCCTATTGGTATATCACATATCTAACAGGATAGAATTTCATAAGTCTTCCTAGATGTTTGTTTCTGCTATTCTCTACAGACACATAATGCTGATGGTCTTTATGTAGTCCCAATCCAATTAAAAATTAAAGTTGGCTTTAGAGTTGGAGTATAGCTCTCTCCTTCCTTAAACCCAAGCATGCTTGTTAAAAGAAAATGTAAAATCTCTGTATCATGTCAGAAGAGCCACCTGATATGGGACAGAAGAAAAACAAAAATTAAGTGACTATTCTATTGCCACTAATCTCATAATTCTTTGGTTTTATTTTGACTCTTTAAAACTTTCTTAAATTATGAATTTTATATCAAAATTTATAAGATTAATATATATTAAACTTTATCATATATATTGAACTTTATCATGATATTAATGGTCATATAGAGTACTAAGTAATTCTAGAAAAAAAGGCTTCATCTCACTTCCTGTACATGATTTCAGATTTGAGTCTCTATCAGTTTTCTGCAGTGAACCATGACCTAACAGAGACTTTGAAGTCTCCAAAAAGATCATAGAACCCCACAACAATGATTCCATCTAGATAGTAATGGCACCACCAGAGCTGACAAACACCCCTCAAAGATTGGCTTTGGACGCCACACTGCTCAGGAAAATATTAAAATGGCTATCTGAGATGATACAGCCTCACAGACTTCTCCAATCAGGACTTGACCATAATCCTAAATTTTCTTTGTGTCCCTATATAATTACCAGCACCATTAATCAGCAGGAAATAGCCTAGAAAACTACACTCGTATTTCCAAAAAATAGATTATGGATTTTTGTCTTTGTTTAGGGTTGGTTAAAAATTGTTATTGATCATAGTCAATCTCCTTCTAAAAAAAGAAAGGTAGGTATGATATAGAAACGTATTATATAGAAATAATAGGATAACAGGGTAGATTATTGAATCTACTCTGAAAAGAAAATAAGATGATATAGATATGATAAGATAAAAAGGTAGATTATTGAACCTACTTTTAAAAGTCAACTACTTGTTTTAAATATTTTACATTGGATTAGGTTTTGGTATATTGTATACAAATTTTGTATATTGATACGAAGTTGAGATTATTTTTGTTGGAACCTACTGTATATACATTCCTAATCTTGTTCAAGGTATTACACCTATACAACTCCTTTAACAATGTAATGCAAATTGCTAGTCCTTGAAAGTTATTATTTCCAACTAATTAGGATACAAAGAAATAAAAGTTAGTAGTTAGTAGTTACAATTGAAATTGTAGTTATGTTAGGTATGTTTTCAAGGTCAAGCAGGAATAAATTTTAGAGAGTCTTCAAACACTTCAGAGATCTGCAGATATGACATTTAAGATGTTTTAATAACATAGATTCTTTTTTTTATGATGAGACATGTCTGTTCCTGGCAGCACCAATCTACTTCAGATAAGTTGATAATCATTGAAGAAACTCCATATGGAGTTTGCTTTCTTTGTTGTAAAAGTAAGCCACTTAGCAAGAAAGTACCCTTGCCTCAACTGATGACAGTATGCTGTCCAAATGGACAAGCAGGACACAAAAGAAAGGGCTGCCGAACCTTGCCAAGACAAGGTAGGACAGCCTTTCAGAAAATCGTGCTTCACAGAAAAGTCTGTGAGATATATTAAGCCTATAGGCCGAAGATGGATGCCCCAACATTGCAGACAAACCTCGGGTGACTGTCCAGGCAGCCAGCTATTTCTGTCATTTCTCACATTTTTTGAAAGTTGCTTGTTTGCACTTACTGCTTACTTAGGTAATATTATTTTGTTCTTGGGTCTCTGAAGGAGTTGAACATTAGATAGTTATAGTTATAGCTTTCCTTGTTAACAAATTTAGAAAAGAAACTCACTAAAAAAGGTGTGAAGTGTATAAGTTTGAAAGATATCAAAAGCTAGTTTTCAGTTGGTAATACAAGTTAGTATAGAAAGTGAATTAGGTACAACACTTTGGACTCACCAAAATAGCATAAATAATGGAGTATTTTCTCTGAATCTGTCAAATGTTTATGGACTTGACATTATTAATATAATTCTTGACTTTATATATTGTATATACTTATTATATAGTATTTCTTATTTATATTTTCTTATAACCTTTTATTATTTTGGACAAAATAGGGTAAATGTGGTGATATATTGTATACCCTAATAAAGTGTGCCTGAGGATCAGAAGACAGAGCCAGCAACTAGATTAAGCATAGAGGTCAGGCAGTGGTGGCACACAACTTTAATCCTAGTACTCAGGAGGCAGAGATCCATCTGGATCTCTGTGAATGGATCTCTGTGAGCTCAAGGTCACCCTGGACTACATGAGACTGTCTCAGTCTAGGAAAGAAACAGAGCCAGACAATGGTGACACACACTTTTAATCCCAGTACTTGGCAATCACATGCCTTTAATTCCAGGAAGTAATATGGCAGGGTGGAGAAAGGTATATAAGGTATGAGGAAACAGGAACTAAAGTCTCTTTTTGCCTGATGCCTTTCTCATGAGGACTCAGATGCATTGGAGATATCTCTCTGTATGCTGTTAATGTGTGTTGCTCTGATTTGGTTGATAAATAAAACACTGATTGACCAGTAGCCAGGCAGGAAGTATAGTACAGGTAGGAAGAATAGAATTCTGGGAAGAGGAAGGCAGAGTCAGGAGTTGCCAGCCAGACACAGAGGAAGCAAGATGACAAGGCAGAACTGAGAAAAGTTACCAAGCCATGTGGCTAAACATAGATAAGAATTATGGGTTAGTTTAAATGTAAGAGGTAGTCAGTGGTAGGCCTGAGCTAATGGCCAAGTAGTTTTAATTAATATAAACCTCTGTGTGTTTACTTGGGTCCAAGCAGCTGCAGGACTGGTGGGTGAGAGAGATTTGTCTTGACCATGGGCCAGGTGGGACACAGGAAAACTTCAGCTACACAGAGGCTTTCAATCTGAGGTTTCATGACATGGAAACAGGATTGGCTGAGGAGTTGGTGAGGTGAGGTGGCTGTGGCTTGCTCTGCTTCTCTGATCTTTCAGCTTTTACCCCAATATTTGGCTCAGGGTTTTCTATTAATAAGGCCTTCAGAAATTCAAACATTTCTGGGCTACATGTTGCTTGTTGGAGGCATAGACACATTGCTTCCTGGAGTTGGTGGTAGGCGTACCTCCACCATGTTGGGAAGATGAGGTGGGTGAAGTCATCAGCCAGGGCTATAGCCTTCGTCCTAACCATGCAACATCACAGTTTGAAATCTCTGCTGGCCAGAAAAAGATTATATATTCACAATAAGACAGATTCAGATGGAATAAAACCTTAAAAGGTTAATAGTATATATAAAAATATATGTAGGCTTGGAAAAGAGAAAAAATAAATATAGACAGCTATATAAAGAAATAAATAAACCTGGCGGTGGTGGTGCACGCCTTTAATCCCAGCACTTGGGAGGCAGAGCCAGGCGGATCTCCGTGAGTTCAAGGCCAGCCTGGACTACCAAGTGAGTCCCAGGAAAGGTGCAAAGCTACACAGAGAAAACCTGTCTTGAAAAACCAAAAAAAAAAGGAAAGAAATAGTCTTAAAAATAAAGTCTCTAAAGAGACATTAATAATAATAATAATAATAATAATAATAATAATAATAATATAAAAGTTAAGTCATGTAAGGATGGAAATTACACAAAGAATCTGGATACTGCATATTATTATATTGCTTTTGGGATTTTTTAACTGGAGAGAGACATTTGATTGTAAAGGCTGCTGACTTAAACATATATATATTAAAGATATTTTGACTGCAAAATTTGGGTCTAAGGATATGTTGCTTTGGAAGGGAGGCTCTGCTTTTGTTTCCACAGGAAGCAAGAGGTTATAAATTTGTTCCAGGTTAAGATGGATTAAATCTGATCAAGCAAGACTTCTTGAACCTTGACAGATGATATAGATATGACAGGATGAAAGGATAGATCATTCAATTTACTTTTAAAGTACAACAACTTGTTTGAAATGTTTTATATTGCTATGGATTTTAATTTAATACAAATTTAAAGTTAATTTTGTTACACTACATATATATTTCTACTCTTGTTTATGGTATTATGTTTATGTAGCTCATTTAAAAATATAATATATAATTAAGAAATACCAATTAATAGTCATCTATGAAAATCAAGCTTATAGTCATGTTAGTTAAATTTTCTAAATATACATAGATACATTTCAATTAGGTAGATAATCTTCAAACACTTCAAAGACCTACAAAATATGGCATTTAAAATGTTTTAATAACTTACACTTTTCTGGACAATGAGACATATCTGTTCCTGACAACACCAATTACTTCAAACAGGATAGTGGATATAGAAGAAACTCATTATAGATTTTTCTTTCTTTATGACAAAAGTTAGCCATTTGGGCAAGAAACTGCTCTTGCCTGGACTGCTTGACAGTAGGTTGTATAAACTGGACATCCAGGACACATAGAAAAATGACCAGTGAATTTTACCAAAACAAGGCAAAATGGTCCTTGGGATTCCTGCTTCACAGTGGAGACGGCCAGATATTCTACAGGACACAGGGAGAAGTGACTGAGAGCCTCTAGGCCTATAGGATGAAGATGGATGCCCCAATGTTACAGAGAAACCTTAGATGATTGTCCAGGCAGCCAGCTGTCTCTACCATTTCTAGAACTTTGGAAGTTGCTTGCAATGCACTGCCTGTTTACTCAGATAATACTATATTCTTCTGGAGTCTTTGATTTAGTTGAAGACTAGATAGTTATAATTTTCATTGGTTATGATAAAAGATAAATTATATATGAAATTTTAGACTCACAAATATAGGATAGATGATAAAATATTTTCTTTAAATTTGCCAAATACAAGTAGACTAGATACTGTAACTGTAATTCTTGCTTGATAATTGTTCTAGTATATATAATTTTACTATGTTCAAATTAAAAACTTCCTTTTTGATTAGACAGAAAAGGGGAAGTGCTGTGGAATGTCTTTCTATATGCTGTGAATATGTGTTACTCCCACTGGATAATAAATCAAGCTGCATTGGCCTATGGCAGGGCAGGATGGAGCTAGGTGGGAAAATCTAAGAGAGACAGGCAGAGGAGAAAGGAGAGTTGGAGGAGATGCCAAACCACCAGAGCAACATGTAATGGGATGCAGGTAAAGCCATGGAACATGTGGTGATACATTGATAAATAGAAATGGGTTAATTTAAGATGTAAGAGCTAGTTAGTAAAGAAGCCTGTCATAGGCCATACAGTCGGTAATTAATATAAGCCTCTGAGTGATTATTTTATAAGTGACTGCAGGACCACAGGGCCAGTTGGGACCAAAAAAACTTTCAGCTACAAACACCTACATTGAAAAACAGTTGCAATCATGAAGGAAATAATAAGCAATGGTCATTTGAATCTTGGTCATGTCAGAGGACATTGTTCCTTCTTAGAAGAATGAAAGCTTCTATCACTCTCTCAGATACAATAGGACAGGCATCCTAGGAAGCCTTACAGAGTATGTCCACTTCAGGTACTATAAAATGAGGATCTATATGAAGCAAGTTAAAGAGTAATAAGGGAAGGAAGAAAAATTTCTTTGGAAACCTACTTTTTGTAAACTAATTGAAAATTATGATTAAAAAGAAGAAAAGAATTTGAATTAAAGCATCATATATGGGTGAATAATTTTATTCCTCAAGTCATACATTAATAAATGAAAAGTCCAGTGCTGGGTGTAGGATATCTCTCTATGAGTTGTTAGTCAGGGAAGCCCTAGAGTTGCCCAAAACAATACAGACCATTGTCATTACTTTTGATTGTCCACTATAATTAGATGACAAGTTTCTACTGATAAAGATACCACACACTTGAGTTATAGGATCTGGAAAAAATAAGTTGAAACTGAGCTGGACACTTTCTCCCTACTGGCTGACATCTGTAGTGCTCTAGGGTAACCTGTATGTTGCTGGAGGAGTTATAAATGGTCTTACCCAGCTGTGGTAAGCCTTTATGTTGCAATATCAACCTTTTAGGCAAGATGTGGCCTCTGGTGAAACAGACATGATTGTTACGGAGTAACCAACTCCAACTGTGTTCTGGTTGGATTTGAGGCATGTGCCATTGGAAATCATACCTAGCACTGTAAGCCTCATAGAAAAGCTCAGGGTTGGGGAAACCATAGGCCCTCAAAAGGAACATTAAGTGAAATTTTCTAAATTGCCAAGCTATCAAACTGATCTCTAAATATTTGTGGTTTTGTTTATAGATTAGTGTACCTCTCAGCCACAGTCAGAGAATCTTCTTTTGCAGTGGGCAATACCAACACCAGAACTCACTCACTCTCTCCCTCTCTCTCTCTCTCTCTCTCTCTCTCTCTCTCTCTCTCTCTCTCTCTCTCTCTCTCTGTGTGTGTGTGTGTGTGTGTGTGTGTGTGTGTGTGTGTGTGTGTGTGTGTGTAGGTAGGTAGGTATTTCTGGACAAATATATGATTTTAGTTGCATACAGGCTAGCAAAATATATAGGAAATCATGGGTTGGCTTATCTCACAGGAGCATGATACAGAGAAGGATGCCACAAAAACCCATTTATTAACTCAGATTTAATACAGGTATTCAATAACCATTTATGAATTAGTATAAAACATAAAGAAAACATTGGTTCAAATAACAAAATTGAAATGGCTATCTTTTTGGTTTGACATGCATATTTATAATATTTAAGAGAAATGTATGTATACATAAAAACGCATATGATAGAATTCTCTCTAAAGAAAGCCACAAACTGAATAAAAAGATACTATGATGGTGTTTCAGAGTAGTAATTTATTTTCATGCATGAATGATGCATTTCAGAATGCCAAGTAACTCGAACAGGGATAATATAACTCAGTATACCAAATTTTATATGCTATTACTGAATTGCTTTGTAAGTGCTTGACAGAATTTATAGATTGTGAAGATCTTTCTCCAAGTTTACTGTGATGCTTAACTACAGAAACTCTTAAGTGAGTGACTATTGGGTGCTCATCGCTAAATGGGACATCCATATTAGTTCCTTCAACTCTCAAGGAACATCATGGAAGATAGGGTTGAAAGGATATTAGAGCCTGAGGATGGGGGAGAGCGCTGTAAACCTGAGTCTTCTGGATCCTCCATGGCTGCTGCACTCATAGCAACAGTAGTTACTTGCATAAGACATGTCCAAGACTGGGCCTGTCACTGTTCCATAAAGGATGTGGGGAGGGACTGATAAGATGCCACCTCTCCCTGAGGTCCTCCAGGCTATTAATGGTTGCTGGGATATAAGTGGCCATATTCCTCTGTGGTATAGCTACTGCTGTGCTGTCTTTAATAACACCCCCCACACACACACACATATAAGCAACCCTAATTGCATGCAAAGAAATTAATGTAGGAGGATAATGGGAGACTTACTGGGAAGGAGAAGGCATTCACTTTGGGTCGGGGATCATGAAAAGGAATAAGGGAGAACACTGTAAGTTGTGTGTGTGTGTTCATAAATTTGTGAAATAATAAATAAATTTAGGAGAGTAATCAGAAGCCAAAAAACAAATCATAATACTATAAACAAGAAATATGCTTTTGAGCAAAGTGAGGTGGTCAAGTTAAAGAATGACTTCCTTGAGTTAAAGTAGGAACAACTGCAGGTAAACAAAGCCTAGGCTGAGAATATTTCAGGATAGTGAATGCTTGACCTGAGAGTTCCCGCAACCCTCTTCAGGGACATTGGCAGGAGGTTTAATGAGCCTTGTTTCAAAATAATTCTAAGTATTGCCTCCCTGATGACCACTATAACTCAACTACTTGTCAACCTAACAGGGTATAACCAGACCTGAAGGAACCAAAGTGAAGAGTGAAGGTAGACAGTGAGGAAGACTGAGACATCCCTGCTGGAAACACCTATCCCTAGTGCAGCTCCATTTCAACTCCACTACCTCCACAGCATTGGTCACTGTGCTGGACCACACACCTGATGGCTGCTTGACAGAGAGGGGAAGTTGACGCTAAAATGACCTCCATGCTTATGGTACAAGGCATCTGTGAGGTATGCACAGAAAAAGGGAACCTAATTTCCAATTGTCCCAGATATGGTAGTGGGCCATCAGTGGGCTGCCAGTCATTACTGGTCTGGCAATAACTTAGGACCTCAAATGTTCTTGGTACAATAGTCTCCAAAATCGGTAGTTTTCAAAAGTTGCTATTTATAAAATTGACTCCTACATGCAGACAAATTTCACGTGAGTTCTAAAGTTCTAAGTGCTTCCTTGCTTCTGATTTAGTATCCTTGGGATCTCTGTTCCTCTTTATCCAAGAACAAAGAAGCTCCTTTTCCAAATAGCCTGCAGAAGCTCACCATCACCTTTAGTAGCAGCCTCCATGCACTGAAGATTCTAGAACCCACAAAACAGAAATTTGCAGTGGGTAGCTGTTCTGTCCATGACCTTGAAGCACTGTCCCTAGAGATGCAGCAGGTTACTGCTCCACCTGCCTATGACTGTAAAGTACATGCCCCTGGGTCGTGGCCTCTCAGTGACCCTTAAGACCTGAGATGCACATAGGCAGTCTCCTCTGTCACTCCCTGTGGTTTGTGATAAGGGACTGATTCAGGCAGCTGAACCAATGTTCCAGAACCTGTGATTATTCTGTTCAGTACAGTGAGTTTTCCCTTTAATAAATCTTTTTGCCACTTAAACAGACTCCGAGGATTTCTTGCAATAGGAAGTGGTGTTGGAAGTCTTGTGTTCTTAAGCGGTATCAATGAATCCTAACTTTGGGAAACACTGGCATCCAAGATAAAAGTCAAATATCTTGGAAAGCTATAGCAGTTGAAATCTGCAAGGGAAGGGAAGAATCAATTTTCTTTGGAAAATGGTTCTTGGTAGGTTGCTCATGACACAGTTAATAACCATACATTCATGTATACACAAACAACCTTGATTAGACTCAGTGGGTTATGAAAAGAGGACATGAAGTTGGGAGGAACACATGGAGTAGGGGGTGTCTCTGGGTGGAGTTGGATGGGAATAGGTGGTTATATTATTAAAATGCATTGTACACGTGTAAGAAATACTCAAAGAACAAAATTTATATATGTTCTATTGCTACTCAGCCTATATTATCTGATATATTTTGCGTTATCTCATATACTTCACTCTCTTTCCAGAACCTGATGGTCCAGTGATTCTAAATTTACTGGTTCACCAGTTGCCCCCTCAACCCAGAGTATCCTTAGGCAACTCCCTAAACTCCTCTCAGCCTTTTTTCCTCCTCTGTAAAATGGGGATATAATATGCATCCTCAGGGTTGTTTGGCAATTAATTGAAATCATGCATCGACTAAGGTCTATCTCTGGGTTTGTCCAAAGGAAATGTTAAATACTCATGCATTCATTAATTCTACACCCTGAAAAAGTAAAGAGGCTGGGCAGAGCAAGCTATCCAATACTAAATAAATACTGATGGCATAGCCACTGCCTGGAGCCAGGAACGACAATCCTATGATACTAGAGTGAGCATATTTGCAATATGAAAAAATGTGTTGGGGGGAGAAATCGCCATACTCTTAGGATTTCACAGGCCACCCATCAAATGCACTAAAGAAAAAAAAAATAATCCTTCCAAAAAATAGGATGCCTGATCTCCTTAGCTCCAAGGCAGCTTATTCAAGAGTGAAGTTTTAAGACTGAATAAATAAATTCCCATATTAAACACTAGGTTAAATACAATCTCTGGCCTAAAGGTCCTTGCAATCTAAAGGAAACAGCATACACAGATGGACACTTGGGAAAGGAGGAATTTATAAAGTTATTTTTTAAAGCTTTGTTATTTTGCCACTGTGTCCAACAGTAGTCACTGATAAACAGGGGAGAAAATGGCCAGGGGAAGTTTGCTTTCATCCCTAAAGATCTCAAATATGCATTTAGTTTCATTGAACACTTACTAACACTAATTTGTTACTGTGACCACTATTTGACTTACCTTAATTAATCAGGGTTTCTTGTCAATAAAAGTGGTGATGATGATGATGATGATGATTATGATGATAGTGATGATGATGTTGATAATGAGGATGATGAAGATGATGCTGACAATGGATGGATGTTGATACAGAGATGACAACTTTTGAACACATAATATGTGCTTTAAATATGCTACATAATAGCACAAGTCTCAGTTGAGAATTAATATTTGCTTTCATTTGTCAGATGAGAAATGGAAAACAAAGGTAGCTTGCCTATTTCCTTCAATTATTCTTGCAGTTCTGTATCGTACTGTTTTCAGATATTATACCTCTAGCAATAAGGCTTCCCCATATTGTTGCTTTGGGAAAAGGCAGCTTCTAATCACCAGAGGAATTCTATTCACTGAAATGTGGAGACCTGATACTAGCCAAAGGCACAGGCCTGTCCACTAGCCTAATGTGGTATAGTTCCCACCATAGACCAGTTAGGATTCTTCTTCTCAACGCCTTCCAACACTCATAACAGGCACAGTCTATGCAGGAAAAAGGCAGATCCCTGACTCTTTGGGATATAATTTTAAGTTGGACTGTGGTACTGTTTTGAAGCTGCTCATTGTGAAAATGGTCACTGAAAGGACAATTTTTTTCAAATGAATTAATTTCAGAGTAGCTTGTTCACACTCTTTATTCAAGGTATTTTGTAGGAAGTACAAGATGATCATAATGCTTCGTATAAGTAGCATAAAATTTTGTAAAGGAATGTGCTTATGTAATTATCCATAGCCAGTCTGGTAACTTCTCTGCCCAGGCTTAAGACAAAGTCCATAACATACAATGAAGAGAATATTTTTTCCCAGAGGAAGAATCTTTCATGCTATTAATAGCAATATAGGCTAAATTATAGAGGAGAAAATATTTTATCTTTAAAATATAAGCATGGCTTAGTCTTATAAACTAGGAAAAACACATTGCAGGCAGAAGGGCAAAATATTTCATTTGTTGTGAAGATCCAAAGGATAAGACTGAAAACAAAGGGCATATGCTATAAAGCCACAAGAAATAAAAAAGAATTGGCAACACAATCTACTAATATTCATGCCGACATTAATATCTCAATATTTGATAGGAATATTATAAAGAAAACAAGCATGAGCTAGTATTTGGATCATAATACAAATTCATATTAGCAAACGACTTTTATCACTGGCTGATACCTACGCAAAGGAACATGTAGAGTCACAGCCATTGAGGGGATGCCCTCTTTGTGACTTCAGATCCCAATGGTCCACAGTAAACTCGGGCATGGGAAAGACAACTTGTCCCAATCACCATACTGTGATTTCTCTGCATTATTCACCATCCCTTTGTTTAGACAAAAGAACACAAGCTCCAGCAATAGCACACCTGAGAATCCCTCAGGAAGACAATTTTACATCAAAACAAAAACCAGCGCAAAACCCAAAACAGGAACAGAGTAACATAACTGGACATTTCTCAGTTCCTCCTGACTGTTTTCTATTGGATTATTTATTATGTAAATTTTAACTTTTGTGGTCATGATATGAGCATCATACACATGAGCAAACTCTCTGCTTTCTGTTTTGTTAAGATGGTAAAACACCAACTTTCCTTTATTATCTGGAAGTTTATATCATTTAGAAGAATCTCCATGACTTGTAACTGTGGTAATGACTGATCATAATGAGGTCTGCATCTTCTTAACAGAAGGATCTTGAATCCACAGTTTATGATCCTGTTCTGTGGGGGATCCTGGCAAGAAAAGAAGCTTAGCCAGCTCCTGTTCCATCCCACTCCCTATCAGAATTCCAGCCTTTACTATGACAATGGTTTGTGTCATTAGGATTGTGTGGTAATCAAGAAGCCTTTTAAAACTGCCTACCAGTTCTTTTTGTTTATCATTTACTGACTTTACTCTTAGTCTTGTGCTTATTTCTCTCTGTTTGTCCAAATAGGAATGATTTATAGACATGAAAATATACATGTCTTTAAACCTGTTAAAAGGTTCAAAATCAAAAAGAACAAAGAATGCTATTATATTTCTCTCTAGTTGAATTTATACCTCCTTGACTTTGGGGATTGTGATTCTCTGACTTTTACTCACTTCATCACGCTCTTGCAAGAGTAACATTAGATCCATGCCTTCTCACAGATACAACCTGTTTTGATTAACCATAATAATCTTTATATTTACATATAATACAGCCTGATCTGTTGTAATTTAACTACTATATATATGTATGTATAGATTAGAAACTTTTTAGCATGACATTTAAATCTATTCTTGCTCTTGTTCTGTCAACTCCTTCATGACTCCCACACTTTCTAGTGATCTGAAAGGACAAAATGAACCAGAGGAAGAAAAATGGGGGAAATGGTGGGAGATATGCATAAAGCGTGGAAGCTGCAAAGCAGATAAACTCATTCATTTCTCTTAGAAGCTATGTCTGCATTTGGTGAGGAAGTAAAGTGGTGAGGGGAGATAATGAAATAAGCCTATTGAGGTTTAGAAAACACAGGACTTGGAGATACAATATGTTCCATGAAGGTATATTAGTTGAAAATTTGCATTTAAAGCAACTAGATCCTAGATACTTTCTCTGCCCAAAAAGGTAGAGTCACTAAACATGCCATTGGAGGAAACAAATGTGTGGAGATTGGTCCTTTTATAGCTGAAAGAGTTTGTGTGGAAATATCAGAGCTGAGGGAGTTATCAGGAAAACAAAATATCTAAACAAGAACTTATATGCTAACTTGCAAGAACACTAGCCTCCTTGCCTTTTGTCCTGGATCCACAACCATGTTCATCATTGTCCTCAAGTGAACCATTACAGGATACCTCTTTGAGTAAATCGGTTTGCCCAAATGAAAATACCTATGAATAACTATCCCAGCACTTCATAATGAGCCACTGTCTGGTGACACCAGTATCTACTTCCAGGTCCCAATTTTATGCTTCATTGTTAATTAAACATTTGACAAAAGACAAAAACCCAGTACATAAGGAGAAATACAAAGTGCAGAAAACAGAGGGCTGGAAAGATTGCAGAGAAGTGAAGAGTGCTTATTGCTCTTCCAGAGAAACCAAGTTTTGTGCCCAGTGCTCACATCAGGCAGCTCACAGCTGCTGTTAAACTGCAGTTTTAGGGAGTCTGATACCCTCTTCTGGCTTCTGTTGGCACAGAGAGTGTGTGAGTGCACACACACACACGCACACACACACACACACTAATGCACACAGAAACAAACAAATAGAAATAAAAATATTTTGAAAAGGAATGTAGAAAACAGAAGTAAAAGAAAATAAAATTATCCAATGGTCTCAAAGAAAAGGTAAGGTTTTGCATTACTAGAACAAAAATAGGAAGGCTTGGAGTGAGAACACTCAGGAATTCAGAATGAGGTGTTGAGAACAAACAACAATCTCACAAACACAAAGGCTATTAGAAAATTTGGAAGATCAATTCAGATAAATTTCTATCTTAGAAAGTAAAGCAAAAATTTAAAGAGTTTTCTTAAGGTTTGAGTATAAACTTTTAGGATTATTTAAAAGGTTGAACATTGATAGAATCAGAGACTAACAACAACAAAACAAGAATAAAATTGGCAAAAATCAAAAAGATAGTTCTAGGGCTTGGGTGAGAGTTTTCAAGATGAAAAGCTGTGGTGAGCACTTTTCACAAGAGCATGAACAAAGTACACACAGAGAGACTGAGTCACGCCATGAAATCTCAGAGCACCAAGTATAGAAAGAATTGTAAAAGCTATAATAAGAAAAAAAATAAAATTAGTTTCCTAGTGAGGAGAAAAAAAGACACAAAAATCGTTGAGAACTAGATTGGAGGGCTGGAGAGATGGCTGAGTGGTTAAGAGCTTCACTGTTAAGAGCTCAGTTCCCAGCACCCAAGCACTCATGTTGGGCAGTTCACAGCTTCCACGAACTTCAACTCCAGGGGATCTGACACCCTCTTTTGGCCTCCACTGGCACCCACACATATGCAGCATATGTTTGCACAGACACTTACATACACAAAAATATAAATGAAAATTTTAAAGCATTGTAATGTAATCCTACATTTAGCAACACTGGTAACAGGAAGACTTTCAAAAAATGCTTTCCCTAATGCAGTGCTTAAGAGCACTTGGTCTTACAGAACAAGTTCCCAGCACCTGAATGGTGGCCCACAACCATCTGTAACTCCAATTCCAGGTGATCAACATCCTCTTCTGACCTCCGTGGGTACCAAGCATACATGTAGTACACAGACATATATAGGTAAAATACCCATACACATTAAATAAATATTTAAAAGAAAAGTAAAATGGAAAATGCTTTCATGATTGTGAGGAAAAAGATTTCTATTTTAGAATTTTTTTCCCAGACACGTTCATAATCAAATATGAGGATGGAAATAAATATATTTTACATAATATAGAATGCATACTATTTTTCATAGCACTCATTCAAAAAATTACTAGAGTAGATATGCCCCAGAGAACACAAGAGCAAAAGGAACCAGAGTGATCATGAAAAAAGAAATGCACACATACCATGTAATATGATTTCATCATGACATCTGTCTGTACATCTCTATCAATGAATCGTAACAGATACACTTGGTATGATATTGACCAAAATTTGAAGTAACTATTGTAAGAAAGCAGGTAAATGTGAATGAAGTAGTTTGTTAAAAAAAGACAGAGAGAGAGAGAGAGAGAGAGAGAGAGCGCCAAATATGAACCTTCCTACCAAGATGTATAAAATAATGCATAAAACTAAAAGAGATAGCCATTAGTCAGGATTATAAGATAAATTCTAAAAGGAAGAGTACAACATTAAAACTGATACACTTTGAAATAAGAGTCAATGTTGAGAGGGATGACATATTTTTCATTACTAGTCCTGAAGGAAAAAATTCACTACTTATTGCCAGCCATAGCTACAAGGAATCTCATTCAATAGTGAGATCACAGGGGGGAAAAATGCCCTTAATCTCATGTGGCATTTTTAATTAAGATATTTTAATATTTGATATACTATTACTGTTATCAAGGTCAAGAAACTATGCTATCTATTTTGTTTTCCTTAAGATTGTATTCAAGTTTTTTAGTAAATCCAATAAAAATGAAGATTGCAAAGATTGATGAAAAAAATAATCTTTGACCATTTTTAGATGACAGTTTTATCTGTGTGGAAATTCTTCAGAAACTAATTAATTTGATAAATAAAGTAGATAATCAAAATTTATGGATTAAATGCCAGGATGCAGACCATTTTTTTATCTCAGGGTTTAAACGTTTGCTTTTTCTTCTGCCAGGCTGGAACTTCTCTCAAGGTATCTGGATAACTTCCTTCATCATCATAGCCAGGCTTCTGCTCAGAGAGATTGTTATTTCATTTTTCCTGCAGAGATGGGAATAAATTTCTGTTCACGTGGTGTCTTAGTCAGTATTCTATTGCTGTGATGAGACACCATGACCACGGCACCTCTTATAAGGAAAACATTTCATTGGGGCTGGCTTACAGTTACAGAGGGTTAATGCATTATCATCATGGTGGGAAGCGTGGCAGCACACAGGCAGATATGGTGCTTGAGAAGGAGCCTAGAGTTTTACAACAGAATCCTCCAGATCCGCAGGAAGCAGGAAGAGAGAGAGCCACTGGGCCTGACTTGAGCATTTGAAACCCAAAGCCCACGCCCAGTGATGCACTTTCTCCAATAAGGCTACACCTATTCAAACAAGACCACACCTCCTAATCCCTGTCTTATAGCACCACTCCCTAATGACCAAGCATTCAAATCTATGAGCCTATGGGAGCCACGCTCACTCAAACAACCCAACCCAGATTCAGTGCCAACTACAGACCTAAGAAACTGTTCCAGTTAGTCAGTTTAGTTTGGTGAACCAATGAGTTTATTTGGGTTATGTACAGACAAGGCATGGGGGTCCACTTACAAAGGCTTAGGACTCAAAGGCAACTGTGTCATTCAAAAGTCCACCCCAACATGGGTGACATCTCATGAAAGTTACATCTACATAAGAATATTCTCCTCAGAAACTAGGTTGGTAGATTAAATAATATTGAGGTGTAACTTCTTCTGAGTTCTTGTAACTTTTTTGGGGGGTTCACTTCTCTACAGGGTGGAGTGTTGAGAAAGCCTCTACACACCAAAGACTTTCATGAATTTGCATTTTCCTCATCACCTTCATCTTCTTTACATAATTACTTCTATTATCAGCATTCATAAATGCCTATTATGAACTCTTTTACATCATCCAACTGTTTGCTCCTACAACCATAATCTTAACAATCACTCAAGCTAAATTAATGCTTTGCAAATGAAATATAGTGTTAATACTGTGCATTGGTATTATACTATTATATAAAATAAACACATTAAACCAACAATATATGTTGTAAAGGATATTTAAAGTTTTGATGAAAAATGTTTTAAATATTTTAAAAATAATAAAAATATTTTAAATTTAAAAATTTAAAATTCAGATACCTGAATTTCTCATTCAACAATAAAATGTTTCATTTTCATTTGTCAAACACATAAATATTCAGTTATATACACACATGCATACACATAAATATATAGTTATCTACCATAGAATTTTAGTATAAGTCCTGTTGGGATTTTTCATGACAAAACAATGCTAAGATCCATTTGGAGAGAATAAAGCATTAAAATACATTAAATAGGGACTCAGCAGGGCAAAGACACCCACATGCAGGCCCGCGGCAGACTGCCCTGGGTTCTGAGGAGGAAGCATGGTCCTGTTCAGCACCATGACGGACTGAGTAAGTCAAAGACATCCACATGCACTCTTAGGGCAGTCTTCCATGGACTTCGAGGAGAAAACACAGGACACCCAGTGCCTTGAGGCGCCGAGCAGATGGGTACTATGATGGTGAGCAAATGCATGTTGTGGTATGGGAAAGAGAGAACAGTTCATTTCCTGTTGACAGAGGCAGATCTGAAGAGGTGAAAGAGTTGAGGAGCCGGCTGAGGTGGGTAGCTTTGTTGCCACCCAGAGCCATGGTAATGCCTGAGCCTTGGCTACTGCCAGAGTCCATGTCTGGGTTCATGGTCCTGATGCAGCCATGGTCTGTATTGATGTCTGAAGTTATAGATACCACCAAAGTCCAAGAGGATAGGGCTATACAGAGTTGGTCCTGCCACTCACTGGCTACAATACTAGGGAGAATGTGTCCTGCCACTCGCCAGCCAACGCCTCAAGAGAGATGTTCCTATATCTTACCTGAGCATCACAATAGAGCTTACCCTATTCACAGGGGCATGGGTGAGCTGGTGCTGAGGGCATGAGATAGGAGAGCAGGTCACACCCCTCTTGTCTGCCATGTGGTAGCATGGGTGAGGGAAAGATGCCCTTCTCCCCTTGACCCTCGACACCTTCAACTGGTGGGGGACCTGACCCAACCCCTCACCAGCTTCAGCATTCAGGTTGGAACAGGCCCTGTACCCTGCCTGGGCAGCACAGTGGAGTTGACCCTGGAGACAGGGGCTTGGGTGAACCAGCCCTGAGGGAGTAAGAAGGGCATAGCTGGTACCACCTCCCTCATCTGCAGCATGTTGGCGGGGGCAGGGAAAGAAGACCTCCCCCCCTTGCCCCTAGCGCATCCAACTGGCAAGGGAATGGACCCTCCCCTTTACCAGTTGCAACACTTGGGAAAGCAGCCCCTGCACCACATCTGCCATATGCCCCTCTATGCCTGAAGCAGGCAGGAGAACTAGCCTAGTGGTCACTAGAATGAGAGATCTGTCCCTGACCCCCACAAACTGCAACACTCGGGAGAGCAGGCCCTGCACCTTGCACCTTGCCTAGGCAACACAAAGGAACCCACCCTGTTGAAGAAGATGTGGATGAGCCAGGCCCAAAGTTGTGACCATGGGAGAGTCATCCTCACTATTTGTCTGTCATGTGGTGGTGTGGGCAGAGGAGAGATGTCCCCCCTTACCCCCTTACCCCTCACCACCTGTGACAGACGAGGGAACTGACCCTCCCCCTTACCAGCTGCAGCACTCAAGAAAGAAGGCCCTGCTCTTTGCTCAGGCAGCACAGCAGAGCTGACCCTATTGACAGGAATGCAGGTGAACCACCCCAAGAGTATGAGTATAGGAAATCTGGCCCTGCCCCTCATCTGCCATATGGTGGTGTGGGGGGGAGGGGAGAAATGCCCCCCTGCAGCCCCTCAAAGCCTGTGGTAGGTAGGATAGCTGGCCCTGAGTTCATAAGAGCAGGAGAGCTGCCCCTGCCTGTGGTGTTCCCCAAAATATTGTGCACCCTAATAAACTTATCTGGGGTCAGAGGACAGAACAGCCACTAGATAAAGAGGACAGAAAATGGTAGCACACGCCTTTAATCCTAGCATTCCAGAGGCAGAGATCCGCCGGGATCTCTGTGAGTTCAAGGCCACACTGGAAACAGCCAGGCGTGGTAACAAGAGCCTTTGATCCCAGGAAGTGATGGCAGAAAGCAGAAAGGTATATAAGGTGTGAATACCAGGAACTAGAGCCTGGTTAAGCTTTTAGGCTTTTAGCAGCAGTTCAGCTGAGATCCATTTGGATGAGGACTCAGAGGCTTTTGGTCTGAGGAAATAAGACCAGCTGAGGAACTGGCGAGGTGAGGAAGCTGTGGCTTGTTCTGCTTCTCTGATCTTCCAATGTTCACCCCAATACCTGGCTCCAGGTTTGTTTTTATTAATAAGACTCTTTAAGATTCATGCTACACCTGCCCCTCACCAGCTACAGTACTCGGGAGAGTGGCCCCTACACCTTGCCTGGGCAGCACAGTAGAACTGATCCTGAAGGTGTAAGTGTGGGAGAGCCAACCCTGAGGACATGAAAGCCAGAGAACTGGCCCCGCCCCTTGCTCATCTCTGCAAGGGGTGAACTAGCCAGGGCAATGCGGATGAGTTCACCCTGGTGGTGAGCACAAGGGAGAGCTGGCAGGCTGACCAACCCTGAAACTACCCAGGCCCGAAACCAGGGTTATGAGTTGGTCCACCCCAACATCCACTCCATTTATGATCTGTTGGAGCACATGAAGAAGCTGGTCCTGCAGACCCAAAGCTGCAGGATCTCCAAGACCCAGGGCAACAACTGGATATCCAAGAGGAGTCCCAGTGAGGGCCCAGCATCAATAGTGTAGCAGAAATCAGAGGCCTCAAACCAGACCAATAACTATCTGCGATGAACATTTGCAAGTAAAGATGTATGGATAAAAGGGTTTACTGAATGACTCACCATGTCACACTACAGCTTCCATGAGGAGAATTTTCCTTTTTTCTTTTCTTTTTTTTTCTCTTAAATTTTATTTTATTTTATGCGAGGGGGGGATTTGCAAGGGCAGAGGGCAGCTGCAAAGAAACTGGAAATGAATGGGATGGAGATGCATGACGTGAAAGACATTGAGAATAAAAAAAGGAAAGTTTACTAATAAATAAATAAATAAATAAATAAATAAATAAATAAAATATATAGATTAGCTATAACCTGAGGAAAATGAAATTCCCTTGCAAGGCTACTTTTGTTTTGTTCCATGTGTTCCTTTGTCCAACACCAAGATTATTCTTTTTTCCAGCTGGTACAAGAAGTTTGTTGTTTGGATCACTGGAGGTTCAAGTGAGGAAGTGTAAGAGAAGAGAGTGAGAAGGGCAGAGAGAAAAGTCAATCAAAAGTATGAAAAGAAACAAACTGAAGGAGCAGATAACTGTTAGTGAGACTTAATCCTCATAGGACATTTGAAGAAAACAAGTGGCATCCTCGAGATTGCTCCCCGAGGAGGGAAAACTAACACTTAGCCATTGATTTACTCAAGGCCATTATTACTGTATTGTGTGACAGACTTTGCCTTGGTAAACACAACACACACACACACACACACACACACACACACACACACACACACACACACACCTCTACTCACCCCACATAAGGAACTGACAAGAACCAAAGAACAGATACCACCAAGTCTGACTTGGTGAACCAATAAGCTTTATTGAGGTTACTTACAGGAACATTGATTAGGGGTCACTTGCAGGAGCCGGATTACTCAAATCCCATACTCACAAAAGCTAGAAACCTGGAGTTGGGTGCACACAGCTTGTAGGCAGCTCAGCGGATTGTAGAGTGTACTTCCCGGGAGTCGGGTTGGTCCGAGCCTCTTCTAGACAGCCCAGCTGCTTTCTGTTTCTCCTTGGCAGTTCGGCTGGTGTCTGCTTCTTCCACGCTGCTTGGCTGATCTGAGAGGGACTCCGGGTATCTTTGCTGCTTGTTGTATGTACTCTTGGGAAGGAGGGGCCTAGGGAATCTGCCCGGTTCCAGGGACTTCTTGGAGCCATTTCAAGTTGTTTTCTTTCCATGTTTTGGAGCTTCCCTACAGAATGGAATGCTTCACCTGCCCCTAGAACAGAGGTTCTCAACCTGTGGGTCTAGACCCCTTGGGGGGGGTCACATATCAGATATTTATATTGCAATTCATAACAGTATCAAAAGTACAGTTATGAAGTAGCAATGAAATAACTTTATGGTTGGGGGGCCACCACAACCTGAGGAACTATATTAAAGGGTTATAGCATTAGGAAGGTTGAGAACCACTGCCCTAGAACATTCTATTGTTTCCACATCCACATCCTTGTAAACCTCCTGACCTAAAATATCCTGCTGTTTCAGTTTTCCTTTACATCCTATGCCTCAAGAAGTTCACCTCCGACATGGAGGAGAGAGCTACATGGCATACCCAAACCTAAGCGGGGTCCAGCACTTGATTTGTGTCACCGAGTGCTCCCAAATAGACAAGTGCAGAGACCAGCGGCTGCAGAGACAGGCAGCATGCAGGAGTCCTCTGCAGGTGCAGGGAGCTTAGGCAGAACAAGGTCCAGGTGCAGGAATTAGCAGTATTTGCAATACACACAATATTTTTAAAGCCCCCAAATGTTCAAAGACATGCAAAGATCTAAATGTGAAATACATAACTTTAAAACAACTAAAAGAAAATATTAGAGACTACCCTTAAAGAATCATGACAAAAAGTATTTCTTAAACAACACATAACATGATAAAAGATTACACTGATATGCTTAATGACATAAAATAGCAAACATCTGTATAATAAAAGATATAAGCAAAACTACTGCACGAAGAACACCCTTAAGAATTATAAGGAATTAACCCTTTGAAAGTTTTAAAACCCTTCCAAATCAACAGGCAGAAGCTGATCCAAGATAGTAACTGGACACAGAATACATACAAAACTGTGGATGAGGAAATATAAATAGCAACCTATAGCAATTGATCACGTAAAGCAATATTTGCTAAGTCAAAGATTGCTCTTACTCACTCATCTTCGATATTCCCTTGCAAATCAGATGAGGTCCCAGATACTTAAAGGAACTATCCGACAAATATTACCAATCATTATCACAAAGGGAAAGAGATTTTAAAGCTCCTCTTCAGTAAATTATACTGTGGCCAAAACTAATATTACCCATCAAACCAGAGGTGTGCAGTCAGGTATATTTGATGAACAACCCAAATGCTTATCATGCTAGTTATCAAAAAAAGTAGTATTAAAAAGCAAGCTATTGTTCCAACACATTGCATTGACAAACACCATTAATTGTAGCAGCATTTATGTTAATTAACTTGTACGCAAAGAGGGACCCATGCGCTGATGAGAGAGTACAATACAGTGTGCCCTGTTCAGATAACACTTTGGTTTCTCTAGTAAGGATAAAAATGCATAGTATATATCTACCTACCTACCTACCTATCTCTCTCTGTGTGTGTGTGTGTGTGTGTGTGTGTGTGTGTGTGTGTATTCTATCATCTGTCATCTATCTATATGCCTACTGCTAAAATTATGCACTCACACACAGAAGTGTTTGTATTAAAAAAACATAAGGGGATCTATTCTTTCATCTGTCTATTCATGATTAAACAAAATTCCTGTAACACTCCTGCGTTAAATATTATTTAAATACTGAAATAAGTTACATTAATCAAGAGATTCCAAAAACCCTAAGGCTGAGATTCTAGAAAGAACAAACAATTGCCTATGATGACACACACTCATAACCCCAGTGGAGGCAGGAGCTGAGCCTCACAGGGAGACTGTATCTGAAAAAGGAAAGCAAACAGCAGTGTTATCTAGCTTCTAAATTGATACCAATCATATGCAAAGCATAGAAGTTGGCATCAGAAAGAAACGTGGCAAGGAAGATACAATCCAAAGGAGACCCTCACTAGGCGACCGGTGCCTAAGACCTACCTGAGACAATTGCTGTTGCATTTATGACTCCCTTGTAATTTGCATAATTGTTTCAACTGTCAATTAATCTTAATCCATCACAACATAGTAACAGAAGTTTCTGAATGCTTGGTTTTTCAGGAATTGACCCTCAAGTTCTGGACATAGGACACACTATGGCAATCAAAGACAATTATAAACTGTTTCCTTTTTTAATTTTTATTTGTAGTTATTATTCTCTGTGTGAGAGAGAGAGCATGTGCATGTGCACACACACACATACACACACTCATAAATGCATGTACATACATATGTAGCTGTTTGGTAGTCAGAGGACAACTTTTGGAGTTGGTCCTCTCCTACGTTTACACAGGTTCTGGGTATTTAATTCAGGTCACCAAGGCAAGCACATCCACCTGCTAAGCCATCGCACCAGCCTGCAAATGTAAACTTTAGAGGTTAGAAGCATGAGTTTTGCAGTCTTAGAATCCCCAGAATGTATCTAGCTCTTCATGGCTGAGCAAGTTTGAGATGGCTTTTGCCCTTCCTAAGCCTTCTTTTCATCATGCAATAATGCTGGCATAATATTATTGTTGGATGGGATAATAACATTTCCACCTTATAGTATTGTGCAGTTTAATTTTGGTTATGCTTTAAGGCTTCTCCCACAGTGCCTTGCTTGAGGCTGACAACTCCGTAGTGGCCATTGTTATTTTACCATTTATTGGAACCATTGTCCTTACTATACTATCATAGTATGTTTGAGTTCTACATAATGTGAAAAGCTAACCAATATTAAGTAGTCGATTTCTAGAAACTTTCTTTTTTTTTTGCTTTCCCATACACTGTTGATTTGAGTATATTCATTTGTGCATGTGTATGAGTGGTAGCTGGGATTACCTGAGGAGACCTCTGATTTCTAGTAATGTAGTCTCAGAATCACAAATGTGTGGTCAATTTGTAAGATTTAAAAAGGGGGGGTAGCTGCCATATAAGAATAAGGTGACACCACCATGTCTGTGTCTATGGATGAATGGCAAACCAAAGCAGAATAAATCAGAGGGCAGAGGAAGAAGAGAATGAGACAGACACTCAGAAAACACAGGGATGTGCCAAACTGGCTGAATTTTGTGTTTCTGAGCTCAATTCATTCCTTGGTTCAGCTGCATTCTTGTATTTGAGTTTTTCTCATTCCCTAAGTTCCCTACATTAATTCATGTTTGCTTATACTATTTTAAGCTGCATTTCCATTACATATCATCCAAAGAATTCTGGTTAATATAAAGTGGATGCAGCACAGACAGTTACGGAGCTACATTCCCATTTGCCCGTGGCTTACAAGTAATAAAGAGACTTGGCTTACTGCTCAGGAATCTAGATTCGGTGATTAAAAATCATATAATTTATTTGCAAAGATATATTATACACACGAGTTTGAAAGCAATCACCGCACATCTCATTAAGTGGGAGCTCTAAGAGGAGAACCAGAAAATAACCGAGTGAGTGAAGTATTTGACCGGGTTCATCACCCCTCCTGCTTCTGTTTACAGAAGACAACATAAAAAACACTTATAAAATAAGACAGAGTTCTCTAGATTGAAAAAAAAAGGCTAACATAGAAATGACATGACTTGGCCTAAATACAGTTAAATAATACAAAGAGACAGAATGCAAATGAATATATTTTGTGTGAGGAATAGATATGCTGCTAATTGCGTTCACTTATTATCATAGAAATGACATGTTTTCAGCTTAGTTATACGCCGCCACAGTTAATAATTGAAACACAAACACATGAAACAGTAATTTAGTGGCAGACTTCGTAATTACAGAAGTATAGTAAGGGTTTGTTTTGTAAACATACGTGGAACTCCTTTGTACACGGTGTAATTAGCATGACTGTAAAAATGTAAGAGAAGGCTACAAAAGGAATCCTGCCATATTCTTAGCAAAGCACTGTCCATGATCCTTAGTGTCCTCATCTATAAAGCAAAATGGGCAACCAGAAAGATTCATTTGGATAATGTACATCTTTGGGAAGGCTTTTAATTTGGTCCTCATAAATACATTAAGTATTCAGTAAACCGTGGTCATTAGAAGACATAGGTTTTCTTCTGGCTACCTAATTTTTCTAGATTAGAGAAAATAGGTTATTTTGTATGATTAACTTGTAAACTTGCAATGCATTCTACATCCAAATGACTGGTTTTTCCTTTCCCTATAAAGTCACATGATCCAAGGGGGCATATGCCCCAAGTTTTCCTGAGTAGGCTCTGTGCCAAGCTTTTCATCAGCCTGAATTTTGCTGAATTTTCATAACAACTCATAAAAAGATTTTATTGACCTCTCTTTTATATATATGTGAACTGAATAAGATTTAGGAAAACTAGATGACATAACCACATAATACAATAACTGTCCTAGTACGAATTTGAAATCACATAATCAAAAATCCAAAAAAATTACAAATTTCAGTATATCCTCTGTGCTAGTTTTAAGCACTGTATGGCATGTCTATGTGGCCAACCACTGAAAATCATGTTTATTTTCATATAAATAATATAACTTAAGCTAGTGCTATTTGTCCAGAACAATAGTAAAGTGGAGGGGAAGGAGGAGGAGAGAAGAGACACCTTATCCAATATAGAATATATGACTACCTATAACCTCTAGGACCCGAACACTGCATCTACCCTCAAGCCCAGTTGCTTAGTCCTATTGTGTTGACCTCTTTGCAGTTATGAATGTAGAGGACAGGGTAGAAATCAGGCCAATAACTCCTTGGCCTTCCCTTGCTACGGAACAGTCAAAGTGGTCCTCTTTGCTGCCCCTGGTTTAGCCCATGATTTCCTAAACACAAGCCTGATAAACAGCAGGAAAGGCCAAGTTCCAGTGGCCTGTGACCCATAATGTCAGCTATCTCAGTAGGAGAATGGAGAGAAAGGGAAACCATCAAGGAAAGTAGATGGATGTTCAGCTAATCCAAGCAAAGCATGCTATTATCTTTTGACAGAGATGAATATTAGCAAAGGAATATTTGGGGAAGTTGAAAACTCTTCATTTTCTTTAGTGGGCACATGGACTCATCTGAATGCAAAGAGCGCAGAAATCCCTATCTCCCAGCTCTCCGTTTCTGAACACGCTCAACAAAGGGAGCAGTCAGATGAAACATCAGTTAGCATTTTCTTTCACCAGGAATGCGCTTATTAACTGTTGTTCAAATAGTTTGTAGACGTAACAGTCCTGGGAGTGAATGTGGCTTTGTATTTACAAGGGTGCCATTTGTTGTTATTTATAGTTCTTTTAATTTTCACCTTTTTGCATTTAAATTTCCTTCCACGGTTATGATTAGAATAGGCACTACTTAAGAGAGAGGAAAACTCCCTTTAACATGCGTTTTGCTCCACAAAGGTTTTCAAGCTCCAGAACAAACCCAGGGGCGTCCAATTTGCTCCTTTGTCAATCCTATGAACATCTGCAATTTGTTTCTAGAAAGGGGGAGGGGGGAATCATGGTATCTTTTTGTAAAACTCAGACAGGAACCTCTTTTAACAGAGGCCATCATTTTAAACATATGTTGAGATGGTGTTCTTCTGATGGCTAAATTCTCAAAATAAGAGAAGAAAAGGGAATCAACATTTATTTAAAGTGTTCATAGCACAGGACTCTCCTCTGTCTGTTCATTTTCTTATGCAAGTCTTATACTAGTGATGTCAGAATTATCAATTATTATGGACTGCTACCTAGGATAGAGGTTCACATCAAAACTACCAATTATCAGATGCATAATCCTCAAGACATTAAATTCATTGTGTTTCTACTTCCTGTTTTTTCAATATAAAGCATTTTAAGGTTTTATATAAGATTGAATGAAGGGATGTAAGAGGAATTGTTAGCCCCTTGTCTACTTGCTCATCATTACTACTTTTCATTTCTCCCAAGAAACTCAAGATCAACCTCCCACCTCTGACTAGAAACATTATATTTAACACCAGGGACTTTTAATAAAAAAATAAAAACAAAACAGACTCTTCAAACTACACAGTAGTAGAATGGGTGTAATCAATTAGTGAAATATTATGAAGAACAAGACACAGGAATGTATGCACACACACATAACAGCAAATTTTATTGCTCAACGAAGTTTTCATTTGAGATCTCTGAAAGATTTGTGACTTCAAAAATGTCTTTTCATCCACAATGTTGGTAGACAATAGAGTGTGTTGTGAGTGGGCCTATGCTAAAGTCTACAAAAGTAGAGATACAGTGAGAGTAGAGACGCACAATTACCATGACAACTGCAAAGTCTCATCAGGTTGTTGTGACCAATAGTAATGGTTTCCTCCAATCACGTTCCCCAAAGTACTGGAGTGTAGAACAAAAGGACCCAAATCAGTTCTGAGGGTGTATTCTGCCCTCTCAGGTGCCCCCACCAAAACACATTGCATTCTACTGGAGGAGAAGGTACCTCATCTTTTACCAATTCAGGATCAGTCATGAAAACAGCTGGTAGCAGTCAATGCTCCTGTAATTTACCAGCATGCAAAAAGGGAACTGAAAAGTCCACTCTCCTAGACAAGACAAAGCCAGTAAAAGACAGTATACTCCCTTATGGGTGTCTGCACACCATCCATGTCAGCATCATTTTCATATTATCTGCTCCTGCTCCTTTAGTCTTGATTTGGACCAAAAAAACACGTGCTGATCAAAACAAAACAAAAAAAAAGAAAGAACAGAACAACAACAATTTAAAAAAAAAACTCAGAAAGGTCATTTAAAATTAACAGTAACATTTATGGAAAGTTTGATGTTGCCAGCTTATTCTCCAAATTTTTAGAAACCAATTTGATGAAAATATATATCACCTGGATGTCTTTCAATACAAGAACACACGCTCTGCCCTTTTTGCCCCATCGACTGGGAGAAGGAAGACCATTCTCAGCATTCAGACTGTCGACATTCCAGAAAATGTGGACATCACTCCGAAGGGGTGCACAGCCATTGTGAAGAGCCTTAGAGGAACCCTCTGGAGGGACTTCAATCACATCAATATAGAGCCGAGTCTCCTTGGGAAGAAGAAGAAGAGGCTCCGGGCTGACAAATGGTGGGGTAACAGAAAGGAGCTGGCCACTGTCCACACCATCTGCAGTCGCATTCAGAACATGATCAAGGGTGTTACACCAGGCTTCTCCTGCAGGATGAGGTCTGTGTGTGCTCACTTTCCCATCAACGTCGTTACTCAGGAAAATGGGTCTTTGGTTGAAGTCTGAAATTTCATGGGTGAAAAATACATCTGCAGGGTTCAGATGCAGACAAGCATTGCTTGTTCTGTCTCTCAAGCACAGAAGGATGAATTAATCCTTGAAGGGAATGATATTGAACTTGTTTCAAATTCAGCGGCTCTGATTCAGCAAGCCACGACAGCTAAAAACAAGGATATGGCCGGGCGGTGGTGGCGCACCCCTTTAATCCCAGCACTCGGGAGGCAGAGGCAGGTGGATCTCTGTGAGTTCAAGGCCAGCCTGGTCTTCAAAGCGAGTTCCAGGAAAGGCGCAAAGCTACACAGAGAAACCCTGTCTTGAAAAACCAAAAAAAAAAAAAAAAAAAAAAAAAAAAAAAAAAAAAAAAAAAACAAGGATATGAGAAAGTTTTTGGATGGTGTCTATGTGTCTGAAAAGGGAACAGTGTGGCAGGCTGATAAGAAAGTCCTAAGTTACTCAGCTCCAGAAACAAGATCCTGAATTTAAGTACGATTTGGGGTGTCTTTGGGGACAATAAAAGACTTGTATTTAAAAAAAAAAAAAAGAGCACGCATTTCATACCTTTACTTTCAAAGTTCATTGCAAGGCCATGCACCCTAACAATGCCCTCTACTGTTTACTACTTTGAAGCTACAAATCATTTTGGCTTCAAATGAAAACATTAATAAAATACAATGAACTTTAGTGTTAGATGCACGTGTCTGTCTATAACAAACAAAAGTGAAGCAAAATTTCTAGCAATTGGTATCTAACAGTCTCTGTTGAAAAAGGACTTTTAAAGCAAGGACACTGGAGGAGAAGGAATTGAGGTAGCCAACCTCTCAGAGGCCTCTGGGGGTCCTCCTGTTACATTCTTGCATCATTCTCCTCCCACCTACCACCTGCATTGATCAGTGATCAACAGAACAGTCCGGAAGTGAGGAGTTGCCATTTTTGGGTGTGGGTCAGAACAGACAATGTGGCTTCCTGTTTCTGAAAGTTTTCCTGTGTCTCACCTGATCCACAGCCACTCAGACCCAAGTAAACACATAGAAGCTTATATTATTTAAAGCTGCTCAGCCATTAGCTCAGGCTTACTACTGACTAGCTCTTACACTTAAACTCAGCCCATTTCTGTTAATCTATATGTTGCCATGTGTTCCATGGCTTTACCTGTGTGCCATTATATGCTGCTCCCTGGATGGTGGGCTGGCATCACTCAGCCTTCCTCTTCCCAAAATTCTCCTTGTCTGCTTATCCCACCTATACTTCCTGCCTGGCTACTGGTCAATCAGCATTTTATTAAAACCAGTGTACAAAAGCATTATCCCACAGCAGCTTCCATTTTTTTCAAATGACCCCTCCACCACCCTCCACACACCCACACCTCTTAATTTCTCATCATCTGATTTGAGGAAAGCCAGGTGGTAAGCAGTGCTACCAAAACGTCCAAAGAGGATGAGGAGCCAAAGCCTCAGACGGAGCTCTTGACCTCTGGACTGCCCTACTCTGCTCCAGACCTGGTTCAGCCTCTCAGCCTCTGACTCGCAGAAATTGTGTGAAGTAAAAAATGACTGACGTTTGATAGCGTTACGCTTTCGAACAGTTTATCACTGTAACAACAGATCACTAATACAAGACAGGAAAGAAAGGGAAAGAAAATGACTAAGACATGTAAGAGGACCACAGAGGAAAGAATCACTGACCTGTTTTTTTTTCCTTCTCTTGTGAGGTTTTGACTTTGAGTCCCACCGATAGTCTGACCTCCCCCGTAGTATTTGCAGTGGTGATTTTCTGGCACAGTGTGCCGTTACACTGGGATAAAACAACTGTCAAGAATGATGATATGGCTGTTCCTTATTAAGTCGAAGAGGAAATTTAACAAATGTCTGTTTGCCTATATGTGTATATACACATATATGGATATGTCCTTCTCAACTTTAGAAATCTAAAATGGATTTCTCAAAGCAACACAATTACTTATTGTGAATTCCTCTGCAAAACTACAGTTGACATGACTTTAAGGCAATTAGAAGTCCTTGTTTGGGGTACACCTCTCATCTCGGAAATGTGAATTCCTTGAGAGATTTGAATGAGGGAAAATAAGAGAAGGCACTAAGGCAGAAAGAATGCACACACAGAAAGCAGACCAGGAAGTCCTCTACTGCAGTGAGAAGGATAAGGATGACCAGTAATTTAGACTCATCCTAAGTTCAGGGTACCAGATATGGTTATGTCACTGCAGACTCGGGTTTCGGGAGGTCCTCACAATTTAAATGTGCAAGTTAAATAAAATGATTGTAACGTGTTGCTTCTCAGTTAAAACTCTGTGCCTTTGTACGAGTGAAGAAGAAAGCAAGGTCACAATGTAGAAAATTAACAGGCAAAAAATAAATAAACATCCCTCAGTAGCTGAGATAAAATTTATTATCTATTAAGGGAAGAAATGTATCCCCATCTTTAATGGGTTTTGTTTGGTATAAGGGGGAAAAAAAAAGGCTATTACTCTTTTCATCTCATTATGGTAATTAGTTTAGTTGTTCTCTGTGCTCAGCCATACAAGGTCCTAGAGCAGTAAGATAAGAAGTGTAACTCCAGTTCCTCATGCTCAAGGAAATCTTGATTTCACTGGGAAGCTACATCCCCAAGAAGCAGAGAATATTAGCACACAGTTTGCAATACACTGCCTTAATGCAATACAAAAGGAGGCCATGGTTGGGAAGGACCGGGGTGGTGGCACCGTGGAAAACGATAACTTAGGCTTCTGAAATAGACGTTGAACTCGGAAGGCAAGAGGATTGAAAGTGGATTTCGGGTTAGCGTAGCTTCGCTTTGCCCTTTAGCTTGTAAGAGGTAAAATCACTGTGGAATGAAGGTCAGCTTCCACATCATATTACAAAGGCTGGAAGAGCATCTCCCGAATTGGCAAGCGTTCCAGCTGGTGGCCCTTTACCAGAGCTCACACACACACACACACACACACACACACACACACACACACTGCTTCACCTTTGTTTTGATTCCATTTCCACTGTTATTCTCAACAGTCCTGCTAACAGCAGCACGTGGTCCCGTTTATTAGTCAGCTCCCACATGCCCGACATTTTTGCTTCACTTAATTCGCCAGGTTGCTTTGTACTGTAGATAAAGAAAACTGAGGTCTATGAGCCTTATGTAACTTGCCCTGGGGTTGTGGGATTTATAGCTGTATCTTAAAGTCTGACTTCGTGACAGAGCTCCCACTGTGAAGACAGGAGCCCGTGGTTTCTCCTTTTCCACTGTCTGGATCCATCACCAGGGCTGCGGAGCGCAAGAAGCAAGGAACAACACAGACCTAGTCAACGCAGGATGTGACGAAAGCGTCTCCTGCTCAAACACGTCACACCCTGCTCCAGATGCTCACCTTCAAATGGCAGCCAGAGGAGCAGCTCCTGGGGATGGAATAAAGGAAGCGCCTAATTCTAGGAGCTCAGGTGGGGTGAGAAACAGCCACCAGCCTCAGATTCCCTCAGCTACAAAGAGAGGCCATGCTGGCACAACTACTCGGGGTCAGGTGACCTCCCCCTTCACTCGTGGCCTCCTGGCTCATTACAGGTAAAGATGGGACAGGGACACCACATCTGACACCCGCAAACCAAGAGGAAGTGAATGGGGTGGCCTTGCATAATTGGGATTTCCTATAAAAATCAAACATTTTTCACTATTAAACGCTATCTTTAAAATCCCAGGGCAACGCTCCAGGGGCTTTGATTCACCCAGAAATGATTTGTTTCTCAAAATGTTTCAGTTTCTGGATTTAGCAACTCTGTGCTGTGGTGCAGAAAAAAATAAAAATAATAATATCTTTTGAAAAATCCTTGAAGCTAAGGACTCAGAGGAGCCAAGCAGCCAGCTAGCAATGGCTGGATATTCCTTCTCCTTTTCTGTTTTGAGGATTGCTGTGTGATGGATATTCAAACAAAAACAGGGGAAAAAACCTCACACCAATTCGACATCAGGCTTCAATCTTTTCCATCTATATAGTGTTTGACAGAGGAAGAAGTCGGTGCTAGCACTGGATCATGATAATCTCTGGAAGGAGCTACAGCATTCCTGTGCACCTCAGCCTGTGGAGTGCAGGCCCCAGCACACACCACCTCTCCTGTGCATCTCAACCTGTGCAGGGCAGGCCCCAGCACACACCACCTCTCCTGTGCATCTCAGCCTGTGCAGGGCAGGCCCCGGCACACATCACCTCTCCTGTGCATCTCAACCTGTGCAGGGCAGGCCCAGCACACACCACCTCTCCTGTGCATCTCAGCCTGTGCAGGGCAGGCCCCGGCACACACCACCTCTCCTGTGCATCTCAGCCTGTGGAGTGCAGGCCCTGGCACACACCACCTCTCCTGTGCATCTCAGCCTGTGCAGGGCAGGCCCCGGCACATGTCACTTGCACATTAAATGCTGATCATTCTTTTTACTACTAAGATAAAAATATTCCTTTACTATCTTTTTTCAGCAAAGAAGTAGCCATGTGGTTCTGACAAAGTGAAGGAGGAGGAGGAGGAGGAGGAGGAAGTTTCTTCTCACTTGGGGTCAAATGTTAGTTCTGTAGTTGACAGCAAGGTCACTTTACTCATTGGTTCTTATTCCTGTTTCCAGATTGTTTTCAGTCTGTTTCCATTATGATGCTATGTTGGCCAGTGACTAATCAGTTTTGGGGGTTTTTTGTTTCTTTGTTTGTTTATTTTGGTTTTTTGTTGTTTTGTTTTATTTTGTCTCGTTTTTGTTTTGCAAAGCATCAAAAGTTTAATGCTTGCAATATCCAATCTGTGGCTCAGTCACAGGACATGGGTATTAGAAAGTGGTCCTTTGAATACCCCTCTCAGTTCACTCATAGCAGAAGCCCAGCTATCAGCATCTAATCCGACTGGTTGTTGTATCGGCCACACTTTAATTCACTCTCCAATCTATCCTCTTCTTCGGTCTTCCCCGACACTAGTTAGACTCTTCACTGCTTCATAGTGCAACAATTGCCATGCCTGCCTGGCTGATCCAGTCTGTCCTTACGAGTGCAGACAAGTACTGTTATCAACAGTTTTCCAAAGGGTTGACAACATGTCAGTCCCTTGCTAGAAATCTGCCAATTGGTCTTCTACACATACTCCATGATGAACCCCACTATTTAAAGCAATGTGGCCTTTAACTGCACATTTAGATTTAGGTCTCTCAATCTGTATCATTTTTTTCCTTTGAAAAATGGCCTCATGCACGTTAATGTTAGGCGGCTTGTTTGTTCAGTTTAGGAAGGATGTCTTGTCATCCACCCCCTCCTCCTCTGTACTCTTCTTAAAGGATGCTATTTTAGTTTCAATCCCAGCTTTCTCTTTCAAGCTTTTCCAAATCCTTTCCATGAAAACCCCTTACTCTTTTATAATTGTTCTCTTCTGCTTCAAACTCCCATCTCATTTCATTTATTATTATAATATCTACTTCATGTTAATAATCATTTAAATTATGTTTAGAAAAACAGACCACATTGCAATGGCCTGAAATGCAGCACCATCACACACTTCTTCTACAGCAGTCAGTACATAAATTCTTATTTGATTGTTAGCTTGGCTCCTTTTTTCTGTTTGTTTTCTAAGACAGGGTCTCTCTTTATAGTCCAGACTGGCCTCAAACTCGCAATCATCTTCCTTTGGCTTCCCAATCGCTAGAGTTCCAGGCATGCCACTAGGCCCATTTCATAAACTCACAATGATAGAAATGACCTGTGTTAGCGTAACTGAAAGTCACAGTAAAAGGTCATTGATGCAGAATTCCCGTGTGATGTATAGTTCCATAATACAAGCTGCTTGTCAATCATCTTCATTACTTCCATTCCTAGCTACAAGCACATAATCTGCCAAATTAAAAGCACCAAGAACTAGAAAATACAGTTCAATGAGTGAATAAATGAAAATGTAAACAAAGTAAGATGTTAAGAGTACTTCTGAAATAAATAAGTTGTCTCTGTTTTAAATTTTGTGATATGTCTAAATCAGAAAGTTCTAGTTAAGAAAATAATGGTAGCCGGGCGGTGGTGGCGCATGCCTTTAATCCCAGCACTCGGGAGGCAGAGCCAGGCGGATCTCTGTGAGTTCGAGGCCAGCCTGAGCTACCAAGTGAGTTCCAGGAAAGGCGCAAAGCTACACAGAGAAACCCTGTCTCGAAAAACCAAAAAAAAAAAATAAAAAATAAAAAAAAAAAATAAAAAAATAATGGTAAGTGGAGCATTCAGAGTTTTGTTTTGTTTTGTTTTGTTTTGTTGGGTTTTTTTTTTTTTCAAAACTTTATTTCCTGCACTAGAAAATCCCAAGCATCTATTGGTGATTCAACAAAGCAGGTCTATTTTGGGACTTCCTAGGTAGTAGAAGCTGGGGTCTCTCAGGAAACAAAGGGATGCATCGGGGGCTGGTTTCAGAAACCAACACTTGGCATCACGTTGCGGAAGGAAGAGGCAGCCTGTCCAGCTGCTCTCCCGAGAAAGAGGACCTCTGAGAATAAGTCGGAACAAGAAAAGAGTGTGCAGCTCTATCAATGCACCGTGCACACACCTTCTGGCACGCTTCCCCAAAGCACCTAGTGTAGTGCTCAGCACAGGGAGAGATAAACATGCTGTTGATTACTTGCCTAGCCCTGTTCTATGTGTCCAAGGAAGGTGGGCAGCCATTGGCCAGGATTCAAAACTGTCTTTCACTGCCTGAAACTGTAGGATTTGCTCCCTGGAGAAACCCAGATATTCTTTCCACAACTGCCCAAATTGTACTATGGAGAAGGCACCAGTCGTTTCCTACATTTTGTTCATTTTCTTTCTTCTCATTTACCAAAGCCATTTCATTTTGAATAAATGTTTATGATGCAGAAGATTATTGGCCATTTCAAAAAGTCCTTCCTTTGGTGAACAGGGTGGCATTCACTTTGGTCATAGCTTTGACATGAACATTTTAAGCCAGAAAACGTTAAGGGGAAAAAAAACAGTCACAAAATGATATCAGGGTGGAATAGATGAGCAGGTGAAGATTGAGTAATTATTAAGAAGATAAAATATCACTCAGCCTATTGCCCAGGTATCTCTAATATAAGACAAAATTAGCTCTGAAGGCAAACATTTTATATCCTCTTATTCTTCAGCTTTTAAAAACTAGTCTAGGTACAAATTGGCAGTTATCCCTGAGGTTAATAAATGGTCTTTCTCTAAATCTTCGTGCTCTATTCCAAAAAAGTAACTGTTTTAATTTACTCAAAGCAGCAACCAAGAGTTGAGTGTGTTTTTCTGCCTGCCGCTTCTCTTTGTCCTGTTGACTCAGACCTGAAGATGTGGTCAGAGCATGATCACAATATTCCTGCTGACCAGGGTTAGTGGGGCCAGGTCAAAGTGGTAGCTGTAAGCACATCCTTAGCTTCACATATTTACTGTGAGTGCTGCTGCGGATGGTGAATGGCGTCCATGAGCTGGGCTACAGCAATCTCTCCCACCCAGCAGCACTGGGCACACTCAGAACTGCTACCTTTACTCCTGCCCACGGCGCTTACCTGGTTAGGTTTCCTTTTCGTCCTTTCAGAAAACAAACACTGAATGGACTGGGAAATATCTTAATTGCAATCTGCCCAATTTTAGACCAGAAGAGACCTCAAAAATCAGAACAAGAAGGCTCTTAACCTCTGTAAATGAGAAGTTAAATCAGCTGGGATTTTCATTTTCATACGCTAATATTATGCATTCCTACAAAAGCTGGGCACTTAATGTCATGTGAATGTCAAGGCAGGTTGAATTATCACTTTTATCAAAACAATCTCCATGCACACTAAGTAATGCAGGTGCTCTGTGAGTCCTGGAAGGGGAAGGATACAGTAGTGGAGAGGTTCTGTAGCTGTCTCCCTGATGAAGGTGATCCGAGACTTCATAAAGAACACTTCGTATTTGATGAGACCAGTTGCTGCCAACACCCAGCATGGATTGAGCAGACTACAAATCAGAACCAAAAATAAACCATGCATCTAAGCAGAGCCCTAGAAAACGCTATACATTGGGGCTTTCCGAGAACATCTACAGAAGCCTTCTGGCAATACCATTGAGAATTTTGATATGAGATATCTATGAGGTATTTTCTAGCTGCCATCACTGTTTTTTTGGGGGGCGGGGGAGGAAGGAGAGGCTCTCTAGTAGTTCAGACACTAGGTAATATTAACTCATAAGACAGCTTGATTCATACAAGATGAAAGATTATCAAGAAGTCAAATGCAAGCTGCAGGCTATGGATAAGGAAGTATGTAATATACTGTTCACCTTGGGACCCTTTGAACAGAGATGGGTGACAATGGCCAGATGGGGAGACCAAGACAACAGACAAATCTGGGCCTGTCCAAAAATAACCAAAAAAAAAAAAAAAAAAAAAAAAAAACAAGGTCACTCTGGTGACAAGGCCGTAGCATCAGAGAAGAAAGGTCAGTGTGGTCCAGAGCAATCTGAGGAAACTTTCATATTACATGAAGTGGGGAGGATTTGGGCTGTATCTGAAGGACAAGTCAAATTGGAATAGCAAAGTTCGGTGTTGCAAGTGAGACTACTACCTGAGGAGCTGGGCTTCCCTTTGTGGTTATAGATGGAGAGAGCCAGCAAGTCTGGGCAGCAGCAGCAGCACAAAGATCAAATACCTGTGTTGGAGACAGTCAAACAAGGTGTACCTTGTGTGTACCAACTCATTTCAAATGGCTGCTGAGAGCCAATTTCTGTTCTCAGCAGACACTCAGCAATGTTGGTCACGGACACAGGCAAGGAATGCAACACCTCAGTGCCATTTAAAATTATCTTTTAGTTGGGTACAACTTTGAGTGGTGTTAGGCTTTAGAACCTTGGTAAGGGTGACCTAAAGTTTTTAAATTGTTGGCTTTTCTCTGATTTTTGAAAGCAACACTCAGTCAGTGGTAGACTTTAGTCGTGAGGAAGGAAACTGGTCAGAAAAGCCTATCCAAAATGACTCATATGACATCAGAAAAGTTTAAGTCAATGCTAGAACTTTCTTAGAAAGACAAAAAGTTGTTGTGAGAAAGGGCACAGACTGGCATATGATGTTAAAATATTAATATTGGTAAACATTCATTTGTTTAGATTTAATATAAAGCTTAGAAAATAGATTGTAGAAATAGGCAGGAAGCTGTGCCCCTAAGGTAAAATGCAGTTTTATAGTTATGAAAATTTAATTTGACTGCTTTCTCAATAATTGCTCATATTTGTAGCAGCAGCATGCTAGCAAGATAACGGTCAATCAAACAGACATCACCCTGTAAATGTTCTTAAAAAGCCTGTACTCTTTCTCCTGATGGGAAAATGGCATTGCTTCCAGGTCTTAAAAGATGCCCAACTGAAAAGCAGAAGAAGAAACTTGACAGTAGGATATCTTTATATATTCCCATTTGCCTCTCTTTCTCAAATGAAGTTCCTGGTGGAGCTGAAACTATTTTTTTTTCCTTTGTGAAAATGGAAAATCTGTCACATCATATACCAAACTGAAAACAGAATATGCGAGATTCTCTTGAAAATCCTGTTTGTGGCTAGGAAAAATTAGGATATGCTATGACTGCGGACTCGGCAAACATTTCTTTCATGGGTGAGTGAAGGACAGAAATAGGTCCCTCAACGTGTGAAAAATCTCCCGTCTCCTAAGTGAAGAACAACAAAAGGTCCTCTCTCGGTCTCTGTCTTGCTCTGAGCTTCCTGTAATTCCTCTCTTCCTTTTGTTCTTTCTTGTTCCTTATTTCCCACACTCTTCATGGCCGTTGAGAAAATGCCATTAATAATGGGTACAAAGAATAGTGCTCGCTGCGCGGAGATAAACTGGGGATGACAAAATATCAACTTCCCGCTGCTCAATTGAAAGCCCTATCTGTACAACTGGTAATTACTTTTAATTTAATTAGGACTCCTGGTATTGTTTCTATCTCATAGATTACATTATAACATGTAATGTGTTAAACAACAAGACAAATTGAGGCTAGAAAACACAGAAAATATTACCTTTTTGCTATAAATAATGCCACACTTTCACTTTTCCAAAAGCCCTCATGTACCTTTGCTATGGGGTAATTATGGTTTCCCATACTCCTTTAGTTTGAGTAAGCAAGAATCTTCCACAATCGAAAGAAAAACTTCATCTCATAGGCTCCTAAAAAGAATGTATTTAAACTCTACCCTTACTCTCTTTTTCTCTCTCATGCAGAACAAATAAATGATTTATGCCCTTTGCACACTAAAACAAAATCCATATAACTAGAAAGAACAATTGTAAGTACTATGGAGAGAATATGACCCTGCTGTTTGCACATGAGGGTATAAAAGTGGCTTGCAAAGGCAGCATTTTAGGCAGAAACCCACAGCATCTCATGGAACCAGGCAAAGATGCCTACTTAAGGTATTTGCTGACTCAAAGGGGATATGGGTGATCCATTCCTTTGTGAAAGACTTAATTTGTAAGACATTTAATTTGGGTTTCCATATGAAATTCACAAATGAATTATGAGCTGCTATGCAAATCCTCCAATGATGATCTAAATAAAGTATATAATGCAATAAGAACTGAATACTAGGTCCCTGAGAATTTATCTTCAAACACAGGTAAGTTATAGAACAGATAGCAGAATGATGAGTTGGAGAGAGAGAGAGAGAGAGAGAGAGACAGAGACAGAGACAGACAGAGAGAGGGGAGACAGATTTCTTGAGTCCAAAGTTCCCAACTGAGTTTAAAACTGCTGTCCAAACATAAAGTTTGAATAAATGCCAGCTTAAAATATAACTGGAGCCGGGCGGTGGTGGCTCACGCCTTTAATCCCAGCACTCGGGAGGCAGAAGCAGGCGGATCTCTGTGAGTTCGAGGCCAGCCTGGTCTCCAAAGCGAGTTCCAGGAAAGGCGCAAAGCTACACAGAGAAACCCTGTCTCGAAAAACCAAATATATATATATATAATATAACTGGAAATAATCTTTTACTTAATTAGAACCTTCAATTTGTAAGATCTGTGGATTTAAAATTTATCCTGAAATGTTTATAGACAAAAGAAAATAAAGACCACTTCGGTAATATTTCCCTTTTCTTAGATGGAAACTCCATGAGCATGCATCAGTTTCTTTTATTTTATTGAAAAGAGATTTTTTTCATACAATATATCCTGATTAGTTTCCCCTCCTCCTACTCCTCCCAGATCCTTCCCAAGTCTCCTTTCATCCAGATCCACCTCTTTCTGTCTCTCATTAGAAAATATACAGGCGTCTCAATAATATAATAAAATAAAATGAGATCAATTAAAAAAAAACAAACAAATCAGAATATAACAAAACAACAGAACAAGAAAAAAAGATCCAAAGAAAAAGCACAAGAAATGTCTACAGAGACAGAGACACACATATTCACACACAGAAATCCCATAGAAAACTCCAAACTGGAAGTCATAGTGTACACATGCAAAGGACCTAGAAGGTAGAACAGAAGCCCTGACTTAGCCTTATAAGACAAAGAACCACCAAAGATACCATTGAGTTCACTTTCTGCAGGTCAGCTACTGCTGGGCATGGAGCCTGCTCTTAAGAGTGGTTGATTTGTACTTCCCTGATGACTAAGGAGGTTGAGCAATTCCTTAAAGGTCTTTTGGCCATTTGGATTCCTCTGCTGAGAATTCTCTGTTTAGATCTGTACCCCATTTTTTTAATTGGATTGTTTGGTATGTTGCGATCTAGTTTCTTGAGTTCGTTATATATTTTGGAGATCAGCCCTCTGTCAGATGTGGGGTTGGTGAAGATCTTTTCCCCTTCTTTAGGCTGTCATTTTGTCTTATTGACTGTGTCCTTTGCCTTACAGAAGCTTCTTAGTTTCAGGAGGTCCCATTTATTAATGTTGCTCTCAGTGTCTGTGCTACTGGTATTATATTTAGGAAGTAATCTCCTGTGGTGATGCATTGTCCTCCTTCCTACTGTCTCCTCTATCAGGTTCAGTGTAACTGGATTTATGTTGATGTCTTTGATCCACTTAGACTTGAGTTTTGTGCATAGTGATAGATAATGGTTCTATTTGCAATCTTCTACATTTTGACATCCAGTTATGCCAGCATCATTTGTTGAAGATGCTTTCTTTTTTCCATTGTACAGTTTTGGCTTCCTTGTCAAAAATCACCTTCTCGGTTCATAGGTGTATAATTAATGTCAGGGTCTTCAATTCAATTCCATTGGTCCACATGTCCATTTTTATGCTGGTACCAAGCTCTTTTTATTGCTGTAGCTCTATAGTAGAGCTTGAAGTCAGGGATAGTGATACCTCCAGAAGTTGCTTTATTATAAAGGATTATTTTAGATATCTTAGATTTTCTGTTTTTCCATATGAAGTTGAGTATTGTTCTTTCGAGGTCTGTGAAGAATTGTGTTGGGATCTTGATGGGGATTGCATTGAATCTGTAGAGTGCTTTTGGTAAGATGACCATTTTTATTATGTTAGTTCTACCTATCCATGAGCGTGAGAGATCTTTCCATTTTCTGACATCTTCTTCAATTTCTTTTTTCAAGGACTTAAAATTTCTTGTCATACAGGTCTTTCACTTGTTTGGTTAGAGTTACCCCAAGGTATTTTATAGTATTTGTGGCTATTGTAAAGGGTGATGTTTCTCTGATTTTTCTTGGCCCGTTTATCATTTGTATATAGGAGGGCTACTGATTTGTTTTTCCCCTAGGTCCCTGGCCTATCTATTCTCACGTTCTTGACCATCCAAGCAACATTGAGTATGGGTTCCATCTAATGGAGTGGGCCCTAACGCACATCAGATAGTGGCTGGTGACTCCCACAATCTTTGTGTCACCACTGTATCCGTCTATCTTGCAAGCAGGTAATTCTTGTAAGTGGAAGGGTTTGTAGCTGGGTTGGTGTTTCCCATTCTCCTTTGGTAGCCTGCAGAGTACCTTCCTGTACCAAAGACACTAGAATGTAGGGGTGAAGGCTCTGTGCAGGCACCAGCTTGACTTCTCCATGCTCAATGCATTGTGTGGCATTCTCTTCAGCAATAGAGTCTTGCTGTCAGTTTGTGGGGAGCCACCAACAGCCTGGGTTGTTTGGGGGTGCCCACAGAACCCCTTTGGCCAAAAAAATCAATTAGTTATAACCCAATCTTGATACTGGAAGCTTCATTTGGTGACAAGAAATGTCCACTTGAGACTCTGTCTCCTCCAGTATTTGGCAATTTCATTTAGATCATCTTCATATATATTTTAGGATGTTTCTACCATATCAGGCTCCCATACTAACCCTGAAATGGCCCTCAATTTTAACTCTCTCTCCATGAATTCCCTCCCGCATTCCCCTCTCCCTTAACCCTCCCCAGCTGAGTCTCTGGTTTCAGAACTCCCCACTCCAGCCATGAATAACTATCTCTTCTATATCCCTTTCCTAGGGAGTTCTACCTGTCTATTCTACTCCCTTATTCTATTACTAATCTCTGATTTTACAGATTGTAGCTTGGTTACCATTGATTTATCAGCTAATATCCACATAAAAACAAATATGTACTGTATTTGTCTTTCTGATCTGTGTTACCTCACTCAGGGTGATATTTTTTTTCTAGTTCCAACCATTTACCTATGAGTTTCATGATTTTTAACAGCTATGTAATATTCCATTATCTAAATGTACCATATTTTCTTTATACATTCATCTGTTGAAAGACATGTAGCTTATTTCCAGTTTCTAGTTATTATGAACAAAGCAGTAATGAACATGTTTGAGCAAGTGTCTCTGTGGTAGAATGAAGTATCATTTTGGTTTAGGCCCAAGAGTAGAATAGCTGGATCTTGAGGAAGACTGATTCCCATCTTTTTGATGAACTGCCACTTTGATTTTCATAGTGGCTATATAAGTTCGCACTTCCACCAGCAATGGATGTGTGTTCCCCTTACTCCACATCCTCACCAGCATGAGCTCTCACTTGTTTTATTGATCTTAGTCATTCTAATTGAGATCACAAGTAATTTTAGTATTCAAAGAATTTAAATATTATCTTGTAGAATAGCCTCATTTTAATCATAATAAAAACCAAATTCTGACCAAAAAAAAAAAAAAAAGGAGTTAGAATATACAAATCTGCAAAACAGGGAAAAGGCCAAATCACTGTTGTCCTTTTTAAATTCAGAGTAATTTTCCCTATATAGCACAGCTACTGTCCATGACACTAACTAGAATTCAAACAAGAGAACTCCCGAGACTTAGTAAAGCCTTCGTAAAATTAAATAATACATAGTTTTGATATTTTTATTTTGGGGGAGAAGGGGATTCTGTTAAGAGACTTTAAAAAATGATTTTAAGTTACCTGGATGCCCTAGCTGATTATCATAATTTCTCTGTTTCTAGAATAATGAATGCCTCTTTGGCAAACTCATACCTTCAGCCTGGTATTGCAGGGACAGCTGTTGCCCTATTTGAAGCCCAAGAAATCAGCACTGTGAGCCAATTCCTGCAAGACGGAAGACTTCTGGCAAAAATGGCAATGTTCTCTCACAAAAATAGCAAGCCATCATCTGTATGGAGTGAGGAAGGCTGATGACTGCTGCCAACATGAGATTTTATAGTGCTGACGGGAAGTCAATACTAGATGGGACAGAAATCTCAATAAGGGATACTTTGGATTTAAGGAAGATGTAGAACATGCTGGGTTCTAAATATTTAAAACAATTGCTTAGGCAAGCTGTGATACTTTCCTCAAAAACATCCAAACATTCTTTTGTTAAATATGCAACTGCAAAATGTTGTATGCTAAAATAAAATCATATTTTAAAACAAGGCTGTGTGACTATGTACATTATTTTAGAGGTAGCTGCAGGACATTTTTTTACCAAGAATTCGAATTGAAGAGGAAGGAAAGCTAGACAGGAATGGTGAGATTAAAGATAGATCACATTTATTTTCAACAATATAATACAGTGATTATAAAGCCCCACTGATCTGGAGCTTAAAAATACATTACACATTCTTCTGGAGGAAACAACTGGGCTGCAAACTTAAATAAGTAAGGAGGGAAATGTGATTATCAATTTAAAAAGTTGATGTCATAACTAAGAAAAAGGAACTTCAAAGAACATTATTCTAATAAAATCCCACAACACTCTATGAAACAAAAAACAAACAAAAAACTTTGAAATATGCCCAAATTTCTTCATGCAACTTTGTGTATAAGTCAGGTCAAGTATAAAAATGAGAATATCACTATATTTCTTAATTACTACTTGGGAATTCTGAAAGGTTTTCACTTCCTAGGTATTCGGCAAAGGAAATAAGATTCCCCCAACTGAGAAATCAAGTGATATCAAACTTCAATAAAGCAAAGCAGAGATTTACAAATTCACCCAACAGAGAAAATATGATTCCCAAGTCAACAAGGCCGGACTGCCATATTTGAATAAACAAACATATCGGAAAAAGAAAATATCAGCTAATAGAGAGTCAGTCTACAAGAAAAGCGTGCAAAAGGAGATTCGTAGTGGCAAACATTGGCAGTGCCTGCTCAAGCACTGTCCAACAGAAAGGAAGATTTTGGATGTCAGTCTATCCTCTCCAGATGGAATAGAAAGCCATCTCTTCCATGGGGATGAATGTGAGGAGTGAAAAATCAAAGGATCTGGCAGCATCACTGGTCCATCTCCAGTTAGAGCCCGGATCCTAAAATGGATGCAACTAGATTCTTATCTCAATGTGTTTAAATTTCAGCTTCTATTTTCTGCTTTGTCATCTCATCACATAACCTTTGGATGCATATTAAATATCCATAAGGATAGAATACATAACAAGTCAAGTCTCCTTACAAGTAACTATTTTTTTTCCAATCTACCCTTGTTATTTTATGGATCTGAATTCCCTATAATGGTGAGAACTGTGGGAAAACAGTGTCTATGGTGCAATGTTGTGGAAGCCAGTGATGGTTTGATCTGCTCAGAATTGTGACAGTAGATGTACCCAACCTTGCCCATACACCTTCATAATAAATTATTACTCAAGAAGCTGTCGGCATTCTCTATCATCCAATACAGACTAAACTCAGAGTGTTAAGAGACATTCGTAATCATTTAGTGGGACTTGGTCTCTCTGTGAAGAAAGAAACAGATCCAAATGGCATACTTATGATGAGTCCTAATCAAACTTAGATTTGTCCAGTGCTCTTTCCCAAACTAGTGTAGATGTTTTCAAAGTACATGCCCTGGAGAAGGCATTCACAAAACACTGTTTTACAGACGTATATAAATAAGTCAGGGTTTTCATAGAGCTATAGAAAAATTGTGAACTAGGCTATTTGAAATCCTGGTGGACTCTCTCTCTGTCCCCAAAGACTTGTTCATTATCCTGAGCTATCTTTCCTAAAGCTAATTAAATGCTTCCCAAGAAGCCTAGGATAAGACCAAAAGTGGTCCTGTTGAGTCATATAAGGAGGAACCTCAGTGTAATGTCCTGAGTAAGAGCTGCTCTAGAGGCTGACTTCCTTGCCAAGCTGTCTGCACAGTGTCTACAGAACAAGGACAAGGGCAATAAGCAAATCAGTGTCTTGCCTAGGTCAAATGCTTGGGTTATATGGGAAAATTTTACAGCAGAGCCTTCACAGGGAGGGGATACGCTGGCATTCGAGAGGGCAGATGGCACATCGAGATTAACTTGGCTCCAGTTAGCGACTCAGTGACTCCAATGACCAGGACAGATTCTAGTCCTGCTGTGGGAAATGTCAAATTCACTTGTGAGGTCTGTGGCAACTGTTTTTGCTAAGATGTTTACAAAGAAAGACACTTAGGCACCTTTGGAAGCCCAGATGAACCCAGGACCAAGGTAAGCGTTGGTCAGACAGAGTGATCAGTTTCTTGGAAGCTCCTCACACTCAGCTGCAGAAGCTAATGATGTTCTAAAGACAGTGATGGGATTCATCTTGTAGGTTACTATATCTACTTTCTATTGCCGAGCTTATTTTTAATACTAAGACTGCCCCCCAAAGAAAGAGGATTTTGAAACTAAGTCCTTGTAATTGCTCATGAGTTTTCTTGTGGCTCTGCTGACCTGGACCTGGTTAGCAAATCACATTTGGGTTTTATGAGTCCTACATCAGCTGACAGAGGCTAGCTGGAGGCGGGCAGTCACAGTGGTGACATTTTTCATGTTACCTACCTGCTGGATAGAGTGGTAGAAGTTACTACCACCCAGAACTTTCATCATCTAGAGGGTTTCCTTGAGCCTTTTTATTTCTTTCTGTGGTACTGAGCTGGGTTCCAAGAGAGCTAGCAGAAGCACTGAAGACTTTTTTTTTTTTTTTGAGACAGGGTTTCTCTGTGTAGCTTTGGTGCCTGTCCTGGATCTTGTTCTGTACACCAGGCTGGCCTCGAATTCATAAAGATCTGCCTGGCTCTGCCTCCCGAATGCTGGGATTAAAGGCCTGCGCCACCACTGCCCGGCTTCACTGAAGACTTTCTGAGAGCCACATTCAACATAGGCATACTGGGGCCCCTCCATCATTCTACTGCCCAAAGCCACAAGCATGGTTCAGATTTAAGCAATGGAAATGAATTTCACTCCCGGCTAGCAAGGGAGCAAAACCGCACTGAGGAGGGTGTGGTCTCTAGAAGAGTACAGGACTGTGCAACCATTTGACAATCTGCCACATGCCGACCCACAGATTCACTTGTTCAAAGGAGGGACATGGAGTCTAGAGCACTAAGTGGGGCCAGGGGTGATAAAGGGCTTCTCTGCTGTCAGCTATGAAATGTCCTTTCTTTTTGAATGCTGGTCTCAGCTGTTGGTAAGGGATAGGGATGCTGCTGTGAAAACCTTCCTTAGGATGTGAGTAACCAGTAACCAGCTCAGAAGTCTAGTCCTTGCAGGTGCATTTCAATCACGGTGTCTAACATGCAGTTTCTTCCTCTGTACACTGGAGAAGTCTAGTACCTACCTCACGGGGTTCCCATGAGTAGAGAGTTCAAAACAGAACAGGAGCTTGAAATCAAGTCACCAGTTTTCAGCTGCTTCTGTTGATTTAAAGTTATTTATTATTTGCCCTTGTGCATCTCAGTGGCACAGACGATTGAAGACAATGCAACCCTGGGAGGTCCAGGGAACTACTTTTGTGATAGACCTGCCATATTCTCTCTCTCTCTCTCTCTCTCTCTCTCTCTCTCTCTCTCTCTCTCTCTGTCTCTGTCTCTCTCTGTCTCTGTCTCTCTCTCTCTCTCTCTCTCTCTCTCTCTCTCTCTCTCTCTCTCTCTTTCTCTCTCTCTCCCTCCCTCTCTCTCTGTATGTGTGTGTGTGATCCCTCCTCAGAGTGATAAATCTATCAATTTACTACTGCTTCTCTTTTTTCCCCTCTAATCCTCCTCTTCCTCTTCCTCCTCCTCTTCCTCTTCCTCCTCCTCTTCCTCCTCCTCCTCTTCCTCCTCTTCTTCCTCCTCCTCTTCCTCTTCTTTCTCCTCCTCTTCTTCGTCCTCCTCCTCTGAGATCCTTACCTGTGTAGCTTTCTAGCACCATTCTTGGTCGTATCCCAGTGAACATCAAAAATTATAGAATTAGGCTCCAGAAGGTTGGCTCAGGATAAAGAACAAGCGTTTGCGGCACCAGGTTCAGGAATAGCCTCCTGAACAACCTTCCTCAGCCCCTTGGTAACTTTGCCTAATTTATCTCTACATGTGCATAAAATAATGCTTTGTGCCTGTGTTCTCTTCAGTAACAATTTACAAATAAAATTAACCAATATTTTCCTCCTCTATGAAGAACATGCTTTTCCCTAAAGAATATCTTTTAATATTTGTTTTCTTTGTATATGAAAGCAAGTAAACAAAAAACCTACTTCCATATGACAAATTATGAAAAAAGAACCCCACTATATCTTAGAATTTTTAAAAACAGTTTCTACTCTCACTTACATGTGGAATTTTAAAGGTCCAAGTCAGATTAGGAATCCAGTGGAGCGGGAGGAGAAAGGAGTGGAGGAGCCAGAGTGATCAAGTATACCATGGGAAAGTTCAGACCATCAACTAACCTGGGCTCATAGGGGCTCACAGAGACTGAATCAACAACCAGGGGGCCTGCATGAGACTGAGCTAGGCACTCTGCATATATGTTACAGTTGTGTAGCTTGGTCCTCTTATGGCAATCCTAACAGTGGGAACAGGGGCTGCGTCCAACTCTTTTACTGGCTTTTGTAACCCTACTCCTCATACTGGGTTGCCTTGCCCAGCTTTAATACATGGGGAGGTGCTCAGTCTTACTGAAACTTAATGTGCCATGTTTTATTGATATTCATGGGAAACCTGTCCTCTCCTGGATGGAGATGGAAGAGGAGGGAATAGGGGAGAGGGACTGGTAGGGGAGGATGAGGGAGGAGGCTGCAGCTGGGATGTAAAATAAATAGATAAATAATAATAATAATAATAATAATAATAATGTCCAAGTCATAGATGCAGAGAGTGCAAAGGTAGTTACTTGGAGCTGAGGGAAAGGTAAAGTGGGGGTGTATTAAATAAGGTTGTCTAGAGGAACAGATTAGAATGAAGGGATTGATATATGGGATTTTTGTGACCGATGAGATAGTTCAGCAGAAAACAGGACTTGCTGCCAAGCCTGACAACCTGAGTTCAGTCCCTGGGCAAACATAATGGAGGAACTAATTCCTGTAAGATGTCCTCTGGCCTGCTTCACATGTGCATTTGGAATTGTGACATTTGCAAACCTCTCTCCTCACACACATACAATATATGAAAATGTAATCAACATTGTAAAACACTTCGTTGGATTTTCTTACATAGCAGGGGTTGATACTCCAGAAATGGGTATCTGCATATTGGAGAGGCTGAAAAATGGGTATCTGCATATTGGAGAGGCTGAAACCCGGGAGCTGCTCAATCTGAATTCCTGAGTGGTTGTGATCTGGAGAGGAAAGCCTGAAGCTCCCTGGAGAGTCACCAGTGGGGGCACGTGTTGGAAGCCGAAGAAGCTGGGATCTAGGGACAGTAGTGACAGATGCAATCCCTCACTCAAAAAGAAGTGCTAGTGGACTCCTGTGCCCTCATCTTACCTCGAGCTCTTTCTATCTGGACAGGAGGGCATGTCTTCCTTCTTTAGTTAATTATCTCTGAAGAGGCCTCAACAGACTAACCCAGAAACTGATCCTGCTTCTTTCTTTCTTTCTTTCTTTCTCGTTTATCTATACGTGTGTGTGTGTGTGTGTGTGTGTGTGTGTGTGTGTGTGTACATAGAAGACAGAGGTTTATACTGGTGTCTTCTGTCATTAAGACCATTCTAAGACAAGATCTCACTGAACCAGGGCTCTGCTTTCCATTGGACTGGCTAGCGAGGGAACCCCCAGCGCCAGCCTGATTCTACTAATCCTGCACTGGGTTAACAGGTGCCTACTGGTGTTACAGAACTGCTCTGTCATACTCAGCTTTTACATAAGTAAAGGACGTCAAACTCAGGTCCCATGCTTGTGAGCCAAGAACTTCACCCATTAAGTCATCTCCCCAACCGTTGCCTGGGTGATTCCAAATCCTGTGAAGGTGGCAATCAAGACACATTATTACACACAGAGAGGAATAGATTCTGGTAAAAATGACTCTGGTAAAAGTCCATTTATCTGTGGAGAACACTAAAATTTACAGGTAAATGGACGGAACTGGAGACAACCATTCTAAGTGTGGCCAACCTGACCTGGAAAGAAAGGTTCCACAGGTCCTCTCTCACTTGTGGACATTAGCTCGGGATATTTGGATATGTGTGTGTTCAAATCAGGGTTTCCATGTAAGTGGAAGATCTCTTATGGAAGACAGAATGCAGATGGTATGAAAGAGGAAAGGGAGATAATAGAACAGGAAGGGTTAAGTTGTGTGGAAGATGGGAAGACAGGGTAAAGAGGCAGTGTGAGGAGGAATTACTAAGTATAAAGACCTTTAAAAAACCATATGGAAAGTTGCTACGTAGAAGCTTCTTAACATATATACATATATACACATATAAAAGAGTGTTAAGTGGAATTACTCTATGATGAAGGTAAATACATCTACTAAACACCAGTCTAGCAAATGAAAAGCCAAGCATTTAACTTTTTGGAGATGTTGCCCATAGATCTCCCCACAAAATTTACAGGCTGTTGCCAATGCTGTTAGTTATCCTCCAGAACTTGAAGGTAAAACTCTGTTACTAACAATGAAATATACTTGAGTCACAAGACAAGAAAAAAATCACGCTAGTGCCAACCTGGAAGTGAGCCATCATAGTGCTGGAAGGTTCATGCTCTAGGATCATTAGCATTCTTACCTAGCTGTGAACTCGGAGAACTACAATAATAACTGTAAGATATCCTAGCAAGAGAGACTCTCCGCTGTGACAGCAGCACGTATGTTTTGGGAGTAACCAACCAATTTGATTGGATTTAAAGCCTGTTTACAAGAGAGGACTGATGTTTTGTGCTGTTAGCTGAGCCCAAACCCCTCTGCTGGACAGGTCACAGGCCCTAGAGGGGAACCTAATATTCTGCTAAATTGACATAATCTTAAACTGTCCCTAAGTGCTTATCTTCAGACTCATAGACTAGTGTATCTCTCAACTTTCATCGGAGAAGCTTCTTTTTGCAGTAGATGGTGATTAATACAGAATTCCACAACTAGTCAAACACACAGAGAGTAAGAGACCGTGGCCCAGTCGACTCTAAAGGTAACATCTGTGTCACATCCTTTCCCTCAAGGCTCAGGTATCCATTATAGATGAGGAAACCTGGCAAGAGCTAGAGCAGAGATAGTAGATATCTGCAGTACTTGTAAGGCATGGCATGCCCATTACATAAGCTGGCCTGTGGCTGCTGGTGTAAGACCGGCAACACATAAGGCTAGCCCCAAGTTCCAGCAAGGACGGAGAAGGAGTCAGGAAGTCCCAGCCTTAGCAGATGAGCTTTGGCAATTTGGTGGCTACTAGGGGAGGCAGAGTCAATTTTCTTCAGAGATGAGAACGCTGAGAAGCTACCTGTGCTCCAGCTGATGATATTACATCCTTGCCTGTGTAAGTAGCACTTGGTGGTTTTGAAAACAGAACACATGAAGTTGGGAAGGCTCCAGTAGAGGAACTGGAGATGTGAGGATGGGGGTGGATTTGATCAAATCACATAAAGCATTATAAAATTCTCAAAGGGTATTTTTATCTTAAAAATTAAAAAATGTTCAGCTAGAAAGAAATAAGTCAGAGATCTACTGGAGAATATGGTAAGTATAGTTAAAAATAATGAATACTTGGAAATTACTATCCAAACAGATCTTCAAAGCTTTTACAATAATAAAACAGTGTGAAGCCATGCCTATATTAATTTCTTGATTAAAATGTTCCATCATATATATTATACACATCACTTTATATATCACAAGCATCACATATACTTAAATATATGCAATTTTATTTGGCAACTATAAAATAAATATCTCAGAATGTTTTGATGATTTGTTTTCAGTGATAAACACAATCAAATGATCGTAGCACTTCTAAGTAATTTGCTAAACAACACATTTTTCTTGTATTGTTTCAGTTTAAAGATGACCAGGGCATTATTCCTGCCCTTCAGAAATCCATAATCTACTAGTGTAGGGGGGATTAAAAAGAACCTTAAAATTAAATATTTTGTAGTGTAATCAAGCAGCCTGTCCAGTCGAATAGGAATGATGAGGACTATTGTATAGAGCAGTTACCAACAATGGAAAGAAATTGCATATTTGAAAAAAAAAACAACAACAACCACGTGCAGGCTGTTTTCCCATACCTTGGCAGAGACTTTAGAAGTAGGTTTAAATGTGTTTTTGTTGATCACTTACCAGCAGAATATAACAAAGAAATAGGTGTGTTCCCAAGCATAGCTCAGAAAGTTAGCTTGGAATCTTCCCTAAATGAGTTTTCTTTCCTTGCTTATTTTAGCTGTTGCTAGTCATGGACGAGTCATGAGGTTAGAAGTGTAGTGCCTTGTCACATTCCTCTGGAGCAGGTTCCTGAAATGAGGACACATATTACTTGGATAATTCTACAACCTCACATTTCTGTAAGTACATTTGAAAAAGTTAATTAGGAACAATATATACAGTTTGGCAGGTAGTTACTGAAACAGCTCTACAGTTTTATGAAATATATTAGATTTTGGTACACAAATAATATAATCATTTAATGGGTCAATTTCAATTACGCTTTTCTATTTGGCACCTTGAAAATCATTTTCTCTAACATGGAGACATTAGTCTTTTTCATATTCCTATATGTAGTTCAGGTTCATGAGTAGAACTGAAACTAAATTTAATAAATCTTTTCTTCATTTTCAGCCAAATGTCCTCTATTTGATGGATATTAATGGCAAAACAATGCGTTGCTATCACAAATATTAAAAATGGAACAAAATAGTTTGTAGCATGATCACAATATTTAGAAAGGACTTTGAGTTCCTTCAGAATGCAATTTGGAATAGAAACAGCTGCCAGCTCACTGTTGTTATTATTATTAAATAGTTTGAGATAACACATCTGGAAGGTAAAGTCAAATAAGATCTTAGTGATGTTTTATATAAACTTCTAAAAACGAGAGCCGTGAAAGTCAGAGCTGAAATTGTTCGCCCTAACCCAAGGTTCAGCATTCAGTGTGGATGTTACATAGTACTCCTAATGGGCGGGTTTGTAAGGAAATAGTGTCTGACGTAACACAGATCAATGACAGCTATGAAAAGAGAGTGGGGTCTTACTTTTCCCATTTGCTTTTCATCCTTTAACAATCAATCCTAACCTTTCTTGTACTTTATGATGAGTCTTAGGGACAGGACTGGCAATGTGTGCAGACTACTTCCTGCTCTGAGCACGGACAGAGGGTGTGAGTTCTGTACAAGACTTCTTCTGCCAGTTTATCTTTTTCAGAGCACCTGAAGAAGAAACAGTACACAAGGTTCCAGACCCAACAAAAGAAAAGGATAAAGACCTCCTCCGTGTGTGTGTGTGTGTGTGTGTGTGTGTGTGTGTGTGTGAGAGAGAGAGAGAGAGAGAGAGAGAGAGAGAGAGAGAGAGAGAGAGTACACGTGTGCATGTGCGTGTGTGTATGTGAAGAGACTATATTTACTCTCAAACACTGGAGGTAAATTTTCCTGAAAGAGGCCAAGGCCAACTCCAGGAAGCCATTTGTGAATGATTACTGCTTGGCACCAAAGCAGTGTCTGACACACTTGCCTTGTTCTACTGAGAGATAAAATGGTCAAGCATGGCTCTCACTGAATGCCGGCATAGACTTTCCTGATCTACCCACTTTTCTATGTTGATCTACATTCCAGGTTACAGTTCAGGAGGCATTAAAGGAACCTTAGTGATTTAACAAAGTACGGCATATCAATTTAACTGTAACTTTTGCAACAGTTGGTTTATTGTCAATAACTGGGGGGATGGCTGTCTTCTCTGAAGGGACCTAAGCACAGAACTAAAGAGAAACAACACATATCAGTGTGCGGTGTGTGTCTGTGTGTGCGTGTAAGAGACAGACAGACAGACAGACAGATATGCAGTTCCTTTATTTCTTCCACAAATATATTCACTAATGTGAGCCTTTGAGTATTTCGACAAGTATTTTTTCCCAGCCTTCTGAACACCTTTTGGTTGTGAGTTTAGCCCGAGGGATACTAATAGAGTCAAGGTGAGGTCAGCCTAAGAAATGGGAAGTGGGATCCTGAAATGTGTCAGACAAAAGACACATAATCAAAAGGCAGGAAAAATGAGGAAGGCAGAGGAGACTATAAAGAAGTCAGTCAAACCGGAAGGGAGGGGCATGCTGAGGAGAGAGCCAGGGAAGGTTACACATATTCTTCAAGTGGACGCAAAACTCCAAGGAAATACCAAGGCTGCGTGTATCAACAAAGATGGCAGAAGCTGACGCCGAAATGCCGAAAGTATTCAGAATCCATTGTATCTTAACTAGAGCAATACATCTTTTGCTTGGTATTTACTAGGGACAGCGCTGCAGAAAACCATGAGCAACATGCAGTGAGGGGAGATATATGCACACGTAAGCTCACATTGTGCCTAGGAGGAAATAGTTACATCCCTGAGATTTCCTCCTCAGCTTCCGCAGCACCGCCCCCTTCCTACCCCCACCCGATATCAATGAGGTTTCCCCTTTTCCTGTTCTTCGAAAAATGATGTCTGAGCAACCTAGCAGTCAGCAAGCATTAATGGGTTAAGAGGGTTGGAAACTCATTTGATTTCATAGTTGACTGTTTGCATGACTACAGGTTAAGCTGTGATTAGATTTCCATTTACGGCTCCCTCATTTTCAGGCATTTAAAAATAACTCAGCCCTAAAAGTTCTTTCTAAATTGATTGAACTGAAGCTTGCCATTGAGTCATAGATAACCCTCAACCTCAGAATACACAAACAAAACAAAAAGAAAGAAAGAAAGAAAGAAAGAAAGAAAGAAAGAAAGAAAGAAAGAAAGAAAGAAAGAAAGAAAGGAAAAAGAAAAAAGTATCGAAGTTGGGGGATGGCAACCCACTGGTAATTTTTTATACTGCCTTTTTATTCTGGAAAAAAAAAAAGAAAACCCAGTCATTTGGGGAATGAAAGCCAACAAATTCATGTCTGCCGTGTTGAATTGTCTTTAAATCACTCTGCAAAGACCTAAAATAAGCTAAAACATTCAACTCCTGTGCTTGCAAGTGGCTTAGCCCCCTCAGCATTCACATATACACACATCACACGTTCCTCTGCTTATAAATAGATAAGAATTCAACGGCCTTATGGATGTTATATGAGACACATTTTCAAAGGGGGAAAAAGTGGATATTTTATGATGATCTCGTCTCTGAGGAAAATCCAAATGACTTTAGGAGACTTGATAAAATATCCTTATTCCAGCCTTAAATTCAAGGCTCTTCAGGCTTCTTCCCAATTTGCCAATTCACGGCTGTACAGACACCGACACCTGCGAGGCTTCCCCCCAGCATTCAGCAGGTAGTGCATGAGTTCAGCAGGGAGCCCCCGTGGCGGCATCTCATTAGACCTCCAGCACAATGCTGGTATTTTTCTTTCCACCCAGGCTCCTCCGAAGAGGAACTGCTCTCTTGACCCATCCTGTGACTTCCAGATTCCAATTTCCTAAAGCACTACAGCCTCTTATTATTGCATGGGGAAGATTTAAAGTATTGCTTTTCCTTGTGCCGAAGAACACAATGATGCTTTCAATAAAGTTAAGATCAAAGTATGCCATTACTGCTACAGGCATATCCTTTCATATGCCAGTGTTCTGTCATGTGGGAGGTCATCTGTTCAGTGATTTTTCATTGTCACAGAGGTGTGAATACTCACCAAAATCGCGACTAGTGAATTGGGAGCAGATGACAAAAGCAAGATAGGAAGTTGTGTGGTCAAACCTTCCTCATTTGGGTTCCGCTAATGAAGAGCGGAAGTCAGCAACAATGTCTCCATTCTTTGCACCTCGACAACATACCCTCTCTGTCATTGGAACAGCCCTGTCTTCCTAACTGAAAGACGATAAATGGCGGGATTTGCAGTCCATTCTTTTCTGTCCTCTTTCAGTTGCCCAAGATCCATTTTTGTCATTGCTGAATTGTTAATGCTTCTAATTGATCTTTCTGTCTTATGGTATTAATTTTTTATTTATGCCATGGTTTATGAGTAAGTTTTCAGAAGCCCAAAATGCTGAAGACCTAAAGATGGCAATAAATGTATATTCTTACTCAAAATGATGAATTCCAACTAACAGAAGTCTGGATTCTTGCTTTGACTTCCTCCTTCAAAGGGCTTATCATTGCCTTTTGTGCACAATGCTTATTTAATTTATGCACACATATGAGCCCACACATATCTGCTTACTGTGTGATAGACTCTATTCTAATCTTTGTAAAGGTACGATGACTGGCCTCTTCTGCAGGTGAGAAAACTCAAACTGGAAGAGAGTGTGTTTGTCCAAGACTCCACTGATGGCAGTGCTGGAATTTAGGTGGAAACGTCTGGGACTCAGAGTCAAGCTAGGTCTTCACTGAGGCATAAAGGTGTTGTCTGGGAATTTGTTGACATCCTCTTTTCAGGGTAAGTAATTCATGGGACCAAGCACTCGGCTCTGGTGGTGATGACACCATTACAGCCAGGTAACAGGTTGGAGTGCTATGCTCTCTTCTAGGGCACTGTTTTTAGGAAGTGGGAGGGACACTGAATAAGGATCAGGAGACCTCTCTGCCACCAGCGTTATCACATTTCCCTGACTTTACTGTCCCCCACTGAGCCTATGAAAATTCAGCCTTAAAGCATCTTTATTAGGCAGACACTTTGCCTAATCCATCTTTTTATTTCCAGTGCTTAGCGTAGTTCTTGACTCATAGTAGAAGCTCAATAAATACTGATTTGAAATGATGAATAAAATTAGGCGATAATCAAATAAAGGTTATCATCCTTAAGCCAACTCTTCTGGTTTTTCATGTGAAATAAATTAATAGGTCTCATCCATTCACCAGAGATTAAATTCTAGAATGTATCATGTCTTGCCAAACTCCTGTACCATTTTTCCCTGTCTCTCGAATTTTCCTGGTTATTGCTGACATTTTACCTATTATAACATTCCCAACAAAGAAAACAGGGGAGACAATCTGTTGTTAATAGCTTTTGAAGTGAATCAATTTATTGTCATAGTAACCAAATTTACAAAACAGATCAATTAGGGAAAGATTTAAATTCAAGCTTAGAAGAGAATGTTCTTAGGGAAGAAAATGAATTATTCTATGTTTCAGAAAACTGACAAAGGAGATTCTTTCTGTCTCACATGAATTTCACAATGTAAAAAAAAAAAAAAAATGCAACCTTTCCAGATCCCAAACGGGATACAAGAGCAAAGCAGGACAAAGACAGGCCAGTGACATCCACACACCCAGCAATGTCTGCCTGGCTCTCTGCTGTCCCTAGGCTGTAGGACTACTTCTTCATCTGCACAATCCTTCAGATTCCAGAAAGTTCCTCCTAGGCTGACAAGAGCCCTGCATCAATTTATACATGGCACTGGGCATGCTTTTTCTTCATAGTGACTTCTGATATATAATAATAATAGTCTGTTTCTCCATCCATGCAGAGGCCAGATCTGTTCTCATCTTCACATATACTCAGGGATCATCGCAGCATCTACATAGGAAATGTGTCCTTTATTCAAAATATTTTTGTTGGAAATATGGCAGGCAGTATCTTCAGAAATATTTACATTGTATGTATTAACCATTTGTTACTTCTTTTCATGTGTCTTTTAAAAGAAAAACATTACTAAGGGCAACGTATTAGAATATGACGTACATTAGAATGTATGTCACAATTTTTACCACAAGCTCAAATACTGTGGTCCAATTATCTGGTGTCAAGATTGGGTGGCAAAGATTTATCTCGAGATAGAATTTAGATCACAACAGGTAGTCTTGCTCATGTGACATGGCTTTTTAACAAAAACTGATGGCTTCTTTATGCTGCTGAAAACAACCAGAGCAGGCTAGGCATGGCAGTGTAGCACCTGGGGTAAGGAAAGGCAGAGGATGGAAAGTTCAAGGTCAACCATCCTTGGCTAGTGATGTGTCAAATCAAATAAGGAAGGAAATGAGGAAAGGTGGAGGCGGTGGAGAAAGGGAGGAGGCAAGAAGAAAGGACGAACAGCAAAATAAAATAGCCAGAGGGGTGTTCAATACGCCTGAGAGATGGCATCGTGACGCATGGGTACCAGCCTTCACCAAACTGTGAACAAAGTCAGTCATTACCGGCTTCTTCAGACCTTCCACTTGAGAAAAACCTATTTGCAATGAATTTGGAGTGTGAATAATTTTATTGTAAAAGGCCCCTTGGATCTGATTTAATTCGTAAGAAAGCAAGAGTGCTATACAGAAACTAATCATTCATATCACACAGCACCATCGATGATGATGTACAAGTGTGTCCAGATGATTTAGTGAGAATGGTATCCCCAAGGTGGGTTCCCAGAGTGCTCAGACAAGAGGTCAGATTTTTTTTTTTTCGGGAAGGAACTTGAGGTCTGTTTTCATTCCTAGCGTGTTTAAAGCTCAAAACATGGCTAAATGTCTTTTCTCCTGGCAAAAAGTTACTTCCTTAGAAGGCCGAATAATCAAAACAGCAGACTAAGCAGGTTCAGAAAAGTCAGATCCATGGCAGCCCTCTTAGAGAGCTGAGAAATGAGGTAAAGGCGCCTTTACCACACTCACCCATCCTTACATCCTGCTCTGTTGACATTCAAACTTCAGATTGTCCCATCAGCAACTGGGGCCACTTGCCCACACTCATTAGTGAAAGGTAAGGGGGCCTGATCTGTAGCCCCACCAAGGATACACAGCAAAGGAAACACTTCCCACTGGAATCTAACTGATTTGCCAATAGAAAGATTTGTGAATGCTGTTGGTTCTCACCGGAAAGTCTAAACTCAGGCTCTGGCCAAACCACAACAAAGCTGTGTTGTATCCTTGGCCCATCACTAAGGCCTTCTATTGAAACAGGGTCTCATGTAGTCCAGACTGGCTTCAAGTTTGCTATGCCAATAAGAAGAGCCTAACTTCTGACTCCTTCTGGTTGCTGGGACTTCAAGCATGTACAACAACCATACCCACTTTTCTGAAGTGTTGGTGATCAAACTTGGTCTTCATGAGTGCTAGACAAGCACTCTGCCAACTGAGCTACATCCCATCCCCTATACCTGCTTCCTTCTTCTGCCTTTATTCACTGAATGAAATCCCTGTATGTCATTGTGGTTGCACTTACTCCAGTCCAATCACAGCTCTGTGCGCTGGCAAGCTTTCTCTGCGTTTCCTTTGCTCACATCTCCCTCCACCATCCTTCCCATAGAATGCATTTCTTAGAATTATGACCTAAAACTGTCTCTAGGATTCAGAATATTTGCATGCTCACTCAGTGAAGGAGGTCCTGGAACTAACTGCAGTGAGGTCTCACTGCATGTGCTTACCTCTCCTGAAGACACTATACCTAACAGCTAATGATTTACAACCTCAGCATTTTAGGAAGTAGATAATGGTCAGTTGCTCAACATCAGCAAAAAGATCGCAAGCCAGGCGTGATATGCAATGCCTATAATCTCAGCAATGGGATGTGGAGGCAGAAGGATCATGAGTTCCAGGCCTGTCTGGGTAAGAACATGATGATCTGACCCATGACTATAGTATTATTGTAAGACTTCTTGATGAACCAACCTAAAAAAAATTGGTTTCAAATTCCATTCACTATAACAACATGAATTACCTCCAATTAAATCCAAACTTGTTAATCTCGTCCTAACCACGTACTCTGTTATTCCATTTGGTCACATTCTCTTTGATCTTGATTCTGTCACTCTTTATATTAAACCCCCATTCAAGAGTCTTGTCACTTGAAATTTTGGGGCATTATATTTGATGATACCTACTCAGACAAGACAAGGAGTAAATCCAGATTCACATTGTGTGCTTTCTTTATTCTGGTGTTCATCTGGTTACTCTACTGTGGAGACAGCTTTTCAGTCAAAGCTGGCTCTCTCCATCCAACCATACTCTCACAGGCCCTCTCTTATCCACCAGAATTACTTATGAGAAATGTTAAAACCCTGTCTAAAGAACTCCCTTCATAATTTCTGTGATTTAATAAAAATATTTGAAAATAATAGCAATAAGAAGAATCTGGAGATGTTATAGTGGAATTTCCAAGTCATCACCAATTTTATTCCTAAATGCTCATAAACCAGACATTGAATAATCCAATCTACTGTTTCCCAAGGCTTTGAATCAAGAATTCTGAATGTGAATCTTCTCTTTAAGATGTAGAATCTAGTGTCCTACCTATTAGAAACTTAAAAAAAAAAAATCTTACGCCACTTTTTCCATTTTTTTCATTATTCTTCTGAGTTCAACCATATCATTTCTTGAATCTCTTTGAATAAAAGTTACTGTTCCTGGAGACTTGTATTTTGTAGCTTCTTGGCACACATCTCATCCGCACAACTTGTTACTCTTCTCTACTCCGGGATTCTTCTATTACCTCTAGTACAAAGCATGTTTCCATGGACAGAAAAAGGTATGATAGTTCATTCTCTTTGCCAATCAGGAATGATACAGACTGTCCTGTGTACCAGACCAGCTCCTAGTCACTTTTTTTTCTGAGCATACAGTAGAAAGTCCAGAATGTAACCCAGCTAAGATGGTGGTGGACTGCATGTGTGTATTTTACATTAAACTCCCCACACATACGCTGCTTCTTGTTCTAAAAGGAAGGCTTTTCTTGCATTCAGAATTCCATGTGGTGTTCTGCATTCTGTCTTGTGTATCACACATCTCTAAAGCAAGCTTCTCCCACTTTTCACTTCCTTAGGGGCAAGACAAAGTTAAAAGGGACCTTGCTTTTATCGTTTCCCCCCACGCTTTGTTTCATAGTGTGACATTTAGAGAAGAATGGAGGCTGCCAGTTAAGTGACACGATGTTAGACTAAGTCAATGAGGAGTATTCTTCTACAGTCTTTAAGGCCAATCTGGGCAAGCTGAGACCCTACCTCAAAAAAAAGAAAAGAGAAAGGAAGGAAGGAAGGAAGGAAGGAAGGAAGGAAGGAAAGAAAAGAAAAGAAAAGAAAAGAAAAGAAAAGAAAAGAAAAGAAAAGAAAAGAAAAGAAAAGAAAAGAAAAGAAAAGGAAAGAACCAACCAAACAAAACAAAATAGGAAGCCAAGGAGATAGCTCAGTGTTGCCCAACAACAACCAAAGTTCAGATTCCCAGAATTCATGTGGAAGAATGCTGCATTAGCACATGTCTGTAATTGCATCACTCCTATAGTGAGATGGGAGATGGAGACAGGAAAAAGTCTCAACACTCATGGACAAGCTTTACCAGAGGCTACAGCACAGCTACAGAAACATCAAAAGAGACTCCTTCAAACAAGGGAGAAGGTAGGAATCAACTCCAACTATTGTCCCCTGAGTTCCAGAAGAACTCAGTGGCATTCATACATCAACATACACATACACACACACACACACACACACACACACACACACACACACACTATACAGCAACATTCACAGAGAGAGTACATAACGCCATAACACACACATACACAAACACTCACATACACACTAAAGTAGCCAACAAAATAAAGATTTCTGATTCTTAACTATTTTCATAAAATTCAACACTTAAAAGTTTTGTTCTAAAATAGAATAGGTTCTTTATAGGGCTGTTCTCCCATGCTGTTTTGTTTCTGGTTCAAACACAGAGGGTTTCCTGGAAGTGCCTTCTCATTACATCATACAATCTGCACTATTGGGTAATAATCTAACCCTGTCAACTGCGCCCCAACTGCCAGCGGATGATGTGCAAAGCACTTGGAATCACTCCTTAGGGCACTTTTCTTTGCTGATATTTAGATTATGAGATTGAGCTTGCCTCTCTTTTAGTTTTGTTTGGTAATTTTTCCTCCTTAAATATTATACACTTCTGCCCATTCTCTTCTTGCTCTTTTCTAACTGTTTTAGTAAAGAATCTTTTGGACTCTTGCAAAACTGGCTAAGAAAAAATAAAAAAGGTTATGTGCCTGTGTGTGCGCGCGCGCGCGCATGCGTGCATGCGTGCGTGTGTGTGTGTGTGTGTGTGTGTGTGTGTGTGTGTGTGTGTGTGTGTAGCCAATAGTCCAGCAGGAAAAACAGGTTTTCACAGGCCTGTGGTCTCTGGCTCCACCTCCCTGAAGTTCCTCAGCTCTGACCTCAGACCTCTAAGACAGCTTTGCCCTTGAATCTGCCTTCCTTCTTACTGTACACCTAACCCGGGGAGGCCCTCTCACTGAGGCAAGCTCTCCAAGGCCCAAGGCTTCACCCTGATTTGTTTATGCCTCACTATACTGAATGTCAGACGTGGCCTCTGATACAGGGTAGGTGCTCTTGGCAGCCAAATTTTGAAGGAATAAATGAGATCTTGTCACAAGGCCTGTCCTAGACTGAGTTTCGTGGGTATCTCCTAAAAATATATAGCTAAATTAGGACTGGAACAGTGGGGTTTTCAGTTTCATTTGTTCAACTGCTTTGAATTAAATTTTTTTTTCCAAGCTCCCAACCTCTTGGCTGATGGGACTTTGAGGCTTAATTCTTGTCGCACCTCTCACCTCTCTAGTCTACACAGTGAAACATGCTCACTATCAGCCGGACATCTGTTCAGGAAACAGACCTTCTCACCCATGTTTGCTGCAGCCCCTGTGTGTCCTGGATCACAGTAAACAACCAAGCACTTGACAAGGCTGCTAGTCTTGGCCACCACCGTTCCTGCCCTACCCTTATAGACACTCGCGCCAGATGCTGATTCCACATCTCACACTCATTCTCCATCTGAGGCTTTTCATCTCACTGGCCTTTGTCATCCTGCCCCAGCTAAGGAAACATTAACTCCCTCAGAGGCCCCCACTTGTACCATCCCCATTGGAGGTACTCCTAATATCTCTGTGGAAAACTGTAATTCCCTTGACAAGTCTGTTCTTAGGACAAATGTGAACAAAGATACTAAGACTCTTTCCAAAATTAGTAGATTATCCTTTTTATTTCATTAGTCTGTGTTATATAAGCTGTTCCTCAAAATTAGGGCAAAAGGAAACTAGGCCATTCTGGCCCTTACTCAGTAAGTTCATGGCAGACTTTGTGTGTGTGTCCATCTGCCTCCTACATGTCCTCCATTTTCTGGGTCAGTACAAAATGTGATGTGGTCTTTTGCTCTCACATCTTTTACTTTTCTTTATATATTCTTCCTGCTTTTACCAGAGGGAGCAATATTAAGTATATCCAGGCAATTAGCTTGGGAGAAAAGCCCGTGACTTGCTCTCACCCAGCTCAGCATACATGACAGCATTAATGGGCTTCTCTAATCTAACTAGTGAGCAGTACTTTGACTGGTAGCTTGTTTGGAGGGTGTTATCATTTTTTTTCTCCCAGTCTAGTAGCTGTTAGAAGCTATCATAAGTTTCATTCTAACCTTCTGATGATGTACAAATATACTGCAATGTTCAGGCACAGACAAGAAAAGAATCTTGCATGTCCCATCATAATATTCTATCAAGAAGTATCAAATCTTTAACATAACCTTTGTCCCAAAATAATGATCACTTAAAACCATTAAAAATTTATCTTGTATGCCTTCAAGTCAAGCATGTAGTGTATGAAGTTAGTGCTTAATGACATTGAACGTATTTTAAACAATAAACAATTAATTCTTTGAAACAAGAATCAAAGACTTGGTTGTTGACTTTTAAAGTTGTGACAATTCTGTAGAGACAAGAAAGAGTAGGCAGTGATCTGGTCAACCAAAGCCAGTGAGAATTTTTAACCACGTGCCCAAGCTCCCTAATCTCTAGAAATGAGCTGAACGGTCTGTGCAAGCTCAGGCACTTCACTGGCTACAACAAAAAATAAGAGAGAAATTAATGTTGCTCAGGTTAACAAAGGAGACAGGATACTTACAGGCATCATCTGAGAAGTAGCTGTTGACCTTCCTCCCTTTCCCTTGTGCCGGAAGAGGTTTTAGAGGAGCCTTTTGGTACTGCTCTGGTACTTCTAGCATGGCCTGGGGGTAGAAAGAATTCAGAGAAAGAAAGGACAGGTAGATAACACTTCAAAGTTCAATGGAAATTTTAAATGTTCAATTCAGCTTTATTTAACACAGAAGGGATATCTGCTCTCCCTGTTTTTCTTTATTATAGCCTCAGCTCAAGCTCTATGTTCTTCATGTTTTTATTTTTCAACATATAGAAATTCTTTGAGGTGAACACCAGTGACTGCAGTAATACAGTGTACTCGAGGTTTCTATTAAAGTTTGGCTAGCACCTTTCAGAAAGAAAGAGGCTCTGGATGCTGCTGTGAAGATTTAAGTCCTCTAAGATAAGATGACCTCCTTCATTAGCTCATTTTTCCCATCTTCTAGGTTTAGGAAAGTATGAATAGTCTTTAGCCTCACTCTAAAACCCACTTGAAATTACCTTGCATACAGTAAGGCAACTAAATTTGAAGTTTAAAATAAGACAATCCTTGCAGGGAAAATCAGCCACTTATCAGTAGTGTTCCATGCAGCTCATTGGAAATTCAGAATTTGGAACACAAATTTAGAGTATTGAACATGGCATTATTCATTGCCTGGCACCGAGTCACACGAGGCAGTTAGCCAAACAAGCTATCTCTCTACTTACAGGTGAAACAACGGTTTGGAGAATCTTAAAAATTTGAAAACATTCATAAATCAAAATAGGAGGTTTTCTAAGCGGGGGAGGGAACACTCTGCCAAGTTAAACAAACTAAGGAAGGAAACAAGCCCGCTGTTAAAACGGTTTTCATGACAGACACTTACACTTCTTCAAACAATATCAATTAGTGTCTTTAGAACAGACTTTCCAGAGATGATATTTCAATCAGCATATTTTCTGGATGTAAAGAGCTTCCCTTCGTTGTTTGGGGCTGTAGAAAATAAGAGAACGGCTCGCAGTCGCTTTGCAGACTGGTGGAGCTCATCCCTTAGACAAAAACGATCTAAACACATGAACTGGCCTGAGAACTAGAGCACCCCTGGGTCCCCTCAGGATCCCCACTTGTCAGCGGCAGGACTCCTTAGTATGTGGAGGTTCAGATTCCATACACATGTTTTCTTTGCTCAAAGGAGTTTTGGCTTCTTAGGGGTAGCCACTGTTCTCCTTATCTTCTAAGGAATATTCCTTCTTGTCATCTGGTTAAGAGAGTGTATCCGAAGATGCATAAAAAAATATGAATCCTGAAGGAGACAAAATCAGAAGACAGGTTCTCCCTGGATAAGTCAGCTTCCATGCCCTGCTTTACCACCAAATGCCTACAGGGGAGTGAGCCAAGAAAATGAGGTGAACCCTCAGCATGAGGGGTTCCAAAGACCAAGGTGGTACCAGAGAAGACTCCTAGGCCCTGGGGAGAATTTTAAATTTGATGTGTGGGAAGTTGGTTAGACAGTGCAGCTGAGATGTGTGATGGTGCATGTGAGGTCGGGCTCTGAATGAGTCCCAGAGTTACACAAAAGATGCAAATAAAAAAGAAATCAGTCTTTAAGTTAGCTGTTTCCTTGAATATCTGGTTATGTAAAGCCTGAGTTGTGCACAGTACTGGGTTTCATTCAGGTTTATGTCTCGACTAGCAAGTTATATCATCCATGTCTGAAAGCAAAGTTCTAACTCTGGGTCCTCCACAAACTGTCTGCAAAATGAAATCGCTAAGACCCCTCTTATCGCATTCAAGATTAGAAATAAAGCATGCCTTCTTTCAGGTCAGTACTCCACATGTTCTCAGTGACACCAAAACAAAGCAAACGGAGCAAAAAAACTGCTAAGCATGCATATTATGCTTTTTGCTTTCAAGAAATTACAAATTAACCCCTAGTTCAGCTTGCCCTATTCACAGCCTCCGTGGGCAACCCCTCTTTTTCCAATGTATGATCCCATTTGCTCTTCGGCAATGATACCTGCAAACTGGCTTCCTTGCAATGCTTTATCTGCGCTACTCAGTTGACCTGGAATCACCTCCAGCTTGATCCATCCTAAGATCCTCCAGGACACGGCAGTACTTACCACATGACTTACTTTGCTGTCTTTCTGAGGTGCGTCCAAAGAACAGTGCTAAGAACTAAGTTTCTGAGACTTTGATTGGCTGGGCTTTCTTACATTCTGTGTTGAGGATTGACAGATTTGGTGAGGATGGCTTTCTAGAGTGAGAATCCTTTTTCTTTGGGATTTGGAAGGTAGCATCTCATTGTCGTGGGGCTTTTGAGATTGGTGCTTGCCATTTCTATGCCTCCTCCTTTCTTTCTTTCTTTGTGACCATGTGATCCACTCATTTGCACATTTCTCTGTAGAGTCTTCTTAGGATTTTTCCCTTTAATTCTGCTGCTCTGAATTTCATAGACTATTGTTCTGGGCATTTTATATTTGTATGATCCCCCTCCCCCATAGCCTGGTGAAGACTTGGTAAGGCTGGTAGATCTAGATGTTACTATCCAGGGCTAGAATGATGGTTCAGTGGTTAAGAGCACTGGCTGTTCTTCTGGAGGATCCAACTTCAATTCCAACCGCCTACATGGCAGCTCAGGACCATATGTAGCTCCAGTCCTAGGGGATCCTCCGATGCCCTCTTCTGGCCTCTACAGGCACCAGGAATGCATGTGGCAAATAGACATATGCAAGAAAACACATCTAGAGAACAAAAATAAATCTTTTTAAATGGATATTATCCTTTGGTTCTTAAGAATGTTCTTTTAGTGTTTCTTTAATGATTTATTTTCTCTCATATCATTTTCCTCATATAGCGTGTGGTAATTTTTCTCTCTCATTTTTTCTCCCTTCTTAATTGCCCTTCCCTCCTATCCACACCTCCTTCCTTTCTTATTCTTACTCTTTCTATCTTCTCTCCTTTCTTACTTTATGTTGAATTTTTAGTATCTGATTCCACTTTAAAGAATAAATACTCAGAACTCACTCTCTGAATAACATGCATGGCGGTCCTGGCTGCCCAGTATGCAGGGCCTTCTCCTGCCTCTCCTTAGAATGCAAAATCCAGTATCTCTGAATTGTCTTCAACTCTAGTCCAATCCCCTTATCAGCTGTCTTCCTTCCTTCCTGTTTTTGTTTGCTTGTTTTGCTGTCTTTTACATTACAACTTTATCTCTTGGTCCTTTTCTTTTTTAGCAAGTATTTAAAAACTGCTTGAAATCATCTGTGGGACATGGATGGGACTTGTCCAATCGTGAGCTTCAGTAAGGGGGACTGACTTGAGGGTTATTTTTGCTGACTGCCAGGGTTGTGGAAATCTCACAGGTCCCTTGGTCATTTTTCTCTTGAGTGGCTCCTTTGCTTGGAGAAAAACTCCTTTCTCTCTTGTCTGAAAGAGAGCTGCTGCTGGTGCTGTGGGAGGTGAACATGGAGAAAGGGGCCAGGGGTTTCTTTTTCAGCATGAAGCCCTCACTTAATCCCCTTGTGTTTATGTGACACCTACCCTCCCTCAGCTCTGCCTAATGGCACAGATTCTACATCATCTGCGGCACCATTCCCAGAAACTAAATCTCTAGTCTTAGGCTTGGATGAAGGATGAAATAGAAAGAATGTTATCATTTGATTTAAAGCTATAAGCAAGCCAACACTGAACTCATGCCTCTATTCTTACCTTCAGAAATACAGACTACCTCCAATGTCTGACTCCAGACTCCCTCCAAAGCCTGACTCCAGACCCCTCCAAAGCCTGACTCCAGACCCCTCCAATGCCTGACTCCAGACTCCTCCAATCCTGACTCCAGACTCCTCCAATCCTGACTCCAGACTCCTCCAAAGCCTGACTCCAGACTCCCTCCAAAGCCTGACTCCAGACTCCCTCCAATGACTGACTCCAGACTCCCTCCAGTGCCTGACTCCAGACTCCTCTAATGCCTGACTCCCAGACAGACTCCCTCCAATGCCTGACTCCAGACTCCCTCCAATGCCTGACACCAGACTCCCTCCAATGCCTGACACCAGACTCCCTCCAATACCTGACTCCAGACTCCTCCAATGCCTGACTCCAGACTCCCTCCAATGCCTGACTCCCAGAAGGACATAAAGTGAATTCTACCTTGTCCCTTGTCGGCTTTCACACCACTTCTACAAACACTTAACTGCCAACCTTTTCTACTCAACCTAGTCTAGTCTCTTACCTCTTACTTAGCTGCTTTGCAGCTCTTTCCAGACGTGACTTACTTCTGCCATGCCCTCTCATAATCTCTGGTGTTTTGTATTTATATCTGTCCTGCCATGTATTGAAGTTCATATAGAAAACAGAAGTAGACGCAGATGGTCAATTTACCAATTCAAATGAGAAATTTGGGGTTCTTTGTCAATAAGTCTAGCAATGTCATAACTCCAGAGTTAAGAGTTCCATCTCTCATCATGATCCTGCGTGACTGCACTGCATATATGAGAATCTGGTTGTGACCAGTTTACTGTGTTTCAGCCCCACTAGTTACTGACAACATCGTTACTGTAATTGATAACTGTTCTTGAGAGTGCTGAAGGTGTCAAAAAGACCATGTTTGTACGGATGCTTCATCAACCACAATGCTTGTGAAATATCGTCACCACATCACCCTCAAAGGGTAAACTAAGCCGGGCAGTGGTGGCGTACGCCTTTAACCCCAGTACTTGGAAGGCAGAGCCAGGCGGATCTCTGTGAGTTCGAGGCCAGCCTGGTCTACAGAGTGAGATCCAGGATGGGAACCAAAACTACACAGAGAAACCCTGTCTCAAAAAGCCAAAAAAAAAAAAAAGTGGTAAACTAAACTTGTATCTACTCCCTGGAAATTCTAAATGGAGCACTTGCCCTGGCTTCTCCATCAGGCATCACACTACCCAGTGGCAGAGATAATAGCATTAAGTTGACCAAGAAAAGAAATTATAAACTACAAAATGTCACAATCTATATCCAAGATATCTAAGTGCAGTAATATGCTAGGTGTGGTTACTTATTTCTATAATCCCAGCACTCAGATGAAGGCTGAGGTAAGGGGATCAACACTAGTTTGAGACTACCCTGTTCTTCATTGTGAGTTCTAGTTCAGTCTGATCTAACAGAGTGAGATCTTAAATCAAGATAAAATAACACAACACAAAGTAAATGTCATCATGTGTTCCTTTACCGCCATGTTTTCAACAATGTCCTTCTCTCTTCCAGAACACTCTTTGCTGCCTCCCTTCATTTTGCTTGATTAACTCATTACTTGTTACTTTGTCCCAACCTATTAATAACTGTAATCAGAATACTCACAATAGCTCAGTTTATTAAGTGCCTACAGCAACCATGTGTATTACATCTTTACATATACAAACATGAGTCACTCAGCCTCATTAGGTGAGATGTTTCTCATTATATGTGCTATGCTGTGCATGATGCATGATCTTGTGCACTATTAAAAGCAACCCCATAATGAAGAAACCCCAACTTCCTTCACTGTATGGATGAAAAATGTTAAGGAATACTTTGTATAACACTTTGTCACTGGGCTTTCCAATATCTCAGGTCCATTTGAGTCGTCTCTCAGGTAATGCAAGGGTTAGGATGCACCCAGAGCCAGAGGTCTTTGGGAAACTGCATGGTCTTTCTATGCTTTGAATTCTTTCAGTGAAATGTACACAACAATAGCAGTTATCACACAGGATTGCTGAGAAGAACAAATAAGTTACCATCCTTGAAGTACTTTAAATAGAGCAGCCACACATTAATTATATGTTATATAAATATATGCTATTATTATATGATCCCAGAGCTTCTGGCTCATTTCTTATATGAACAGGACCTTCTATCTGAATCTGAGTTGTGTGTGTGCTTTTCAAAATACATTGACTTTGTAGGGTAAACACACACACACACACACACACCACCACCACCACCACCACCACCATCACCATCACCATCACCACCACCACCTCATTCCCAATGTATAAAAACTTTGAAACAAATTCCTTAACAGTTGAAATGACAGCACCATAGTTTCTAGGTCTTGGCCCATAGTCAAAAAGCACATTTCCCTTTGCAATGTAAGTGAAATGGCTGCTGCTGCCATACCATGTAAACACAGAATCCGGATTTTTACTTTCTGAATCCTACCCACTACCTTCCATGGGACAGTGAGCCTAAAGGGGACAGGGATCTTGGCTATACTGTTCAGGCTTGTGTCCTACTACTTAAAGCAGTGTCTGGAATATAAAATGGGCTTCATAAATGTTTAATAAACATGTGAACCAATGAATGAATCCTTGTAGTCATTGAACTCCTCTGCGTGAGTTTCACCACATGCAGAAAAGAGATGACGGAGGAAGAATCACTTAGCTCCTAGCAGAATCATAATCACAGTTTACAGTAAAGACAAATACGATGGGCTAACTCAGAGTGGCTGACTGCAAATCGGTGTTCATGATGTTCTGATCCTAGACGAGCTGATAAATTCCTAAGTTTCCATCATCGAATAGATGAGTGAGAAAAAGCCAAATGAGATCATGGACGTGTAACCACTCAGTAAGCCAGAAGCTGTTTGTGGCGGGGGTTACGAGGAAAGAACTCTCTCAGGCCATATCACTCTGAAAGTACAGTTGAGGCATTAGTTTAATAAACCTGTCATTCTCCGGGGTGTTTCATGAATGGTTGCCATCCGCACAATCCTAAGTGACTGCTAGATTCCTCGGGGATGACGAATAAATGTAGATTGTGTGAGTCATGAAGCAGGGTGGGGGAGGAAGCGGAAAACTGTCCCCAAGTCCCTGGAAGACAAAGAGAATTGGGATGCTCAGAAAAGGTTCAGAACTTTCCAAAGAACATAAGCTAGCATCACAAACTGCTGAACCAAAGAGACCATTCCGTCTGCCCAGCACTACGACAAAGGGACAACTCAAGTAATTAATAAGACAGGAAAAGAGAGAAAAGCAAGTCTCATCCTATCTAGACTCCAACAACCAGTTAGGAGTTTATTAATTCATCTGTTTATTTATTCAACAGACAAGATACATACAGTCTACCCTGTGCCAGGCTCTATCCTTGGTACTTGGCAGAAAGAAGTGCAGTGTACACACTCAGAGCTTGCAGAGGGAAAGACTGGTCAGTAGCCACTTTGTACCTTTGGTTCTAGGTTGGAATAGGCCTACTTTCCTATCCCATCATCCCTTGGTTCATTAAAGAAACTATGGTAGTCAGTCAGTGTGTGTGTTTGTGTGTGTGCATGTGCGCTCAAACTCATAAACATGTACACACATACTTATATCACAACACATAGGTGGAGGCCAGAGAACAACTTCCATCAACTGGGTTCAGAGGACCAATCTCCAATTATCAGGCTTGGCAGGAAGCACTTTTACCCCAGCTATCTCACATGTTAACTTACCAGACACAATGATTTCCATCCCCTGTGTTGTCTGGCTGGTTTTCACAGTGGATGAAATGGAAATGATGGTGGGGAGGGCAGTCTTTGTATAAGGATGCAGAAATGTCTTCCCAAACTCCTTTTCTTCCTGCTGACCAGGATACCTAAATGGTTGCTGCCTACAAAGAAAACAGAAACTTTCATTCTGCTGGCATTTTGAAATGTATTTGTTAAAGCTGCTAGCACTACACTAATATTAGAAGTATTCTAGGTAAAGAGTAGAAAATAAGGAAACTCACAGAAGCATGGCGTGTGCAAGGAGAGTGAATAATCCCTGTTCATTGGAGGTTGGATGTGGGAGGGAAAGAGATCAACTGGAAAGGTAATTTGGAACTGTGAATGACAGGCACAAAGTTTTAACTCTCAAGTAAACAGAGCTCTAGAGACAAATCAGATATGTGATATACATCTCATATAATGCCAATACAAGGTTTATACTTCCCATATGGGCAATGGTCAGGAAAAATTGTGGGTCTTAGATAACAAGTTGTCCATGACTATTAAATTTTAAAAAAAAATGTTCAACTGCACTTGGAACATCTGGCTGTCCATATTCGTATATGCACACAAATATACACATGTACATGTGTGTGCACATTCACATGCACAGTCCCAAAGTACTGACATGTAGACATATAGGCACACCATACACACATAGAAGCCTGTTTGTGTATACATATGAAATACTGGTGTGCATGTGTGAAGTTGGATGCATATGCACATAAATATATTTTACACATAGAGCTTTACATTAAGCAATAGTAGATATTGTGTGGTTTTGTACAGAGACAATTATATAGTTATGCATTCATTTCTCAAATTGAGTCTGCTTTGATACTGACTTACACATGTTGTTATGAGATGGGGAGTGGCGGTTTCTTTAACTATAAGACTTGCTCACTACCTATGTTCTAATGCAGCTGTGAATCCAACTCCTCTCATTTGCCTTCTAGAAGAGATTTAGTAATACAAAGGGTCTTGTTCAAGGGAAATCAGAAAGAACTTTTTTTTTATTTTGTTTCCTTTTCCTTTCATCCTGTTCTTAAAACATGTTCCTCCACAGTGTCCACAAAGCCTCCTCAGGTGGGTTCAGAAGGTCCCCAGAGCTGCCAACAGATCTCCTCCAGTGAAAAACGTATGCAAAAGGCCGGCTGCTACCCAGAGGGATGCGACAGATGGCAGGGTCACCGTGCCGAGCTCAGATGGCTTACCCAGGTGGAGAGGTATCAGGGAGCTGGAAGCAGAGCTCTGGAAATGATTCCTGGCCCACTTCACCTTCTCATGCTGACAAGTCCACACCCTTCTGAGCTGTGAATTTTGGAGGATGCATGGTTTGATTTCTCCTAGAAATCCTGAGGTACTGTTTCAAAGGGGGACATTATGGCCACAGCACTGCACATTGTTTGCTAGTAATCACTGATGCCTAACTCAGTCGAATTTTGTTATCTTAGTGTGATGCTGACATTCAGATTGTTACCTGGAATCCACCTCTACCTGGCACATGTAAGCCAACAACAGCTACGACACAGCAAAATCTCATACGCAACTGACCTGCAGGAGGAGCAGAAAGGGAATGACCAGATTCAATCAAACTTTAGCTGAAGATAGTCAACATCTTCCCTATAAAACACACCGCTTGTGGTGCTTCTCTCCTCCCAAGATCCACAAGAGAAGGAGAAGGGCAGTCAGGGTGACTCCGACTGGGACAGTCATGCTGAGAACACGTAGATCTGACCTTCGTTTTCAGAAGACAGAAATAGTAGCAAATCCCAACGCACTAGCTTCAGCTACTTAGGTCAATGTTGGCAACCACTCAGGTTACAACACTGAAGATGTTTACTGCCAGAAGGGAGGAATTCTGCTTATTCCTTACTTTTTTTTTTTTTTCTAGTGAGAGGCTGTCTACCACAGCTTTTCTGTGTCCCACAGTGGTATCTTGTCTCTTTTGTCACAAAAGTCACAGTGTCACAGAAACAAATAAGTAACCAACTTCCACAAGATGAAGAACACTTGCATAAAACTGGCCTTTGAAGAAGCTACTCAGTAGCCTTGTGATGTACTTGCCTTCTCAAAGTTGAGTTGACCTTGATCCTGAACTATGTTCAGTAGACAAGGGTGAGAAAATATTGGCAATGTTTAAAAGACTTGGTATGGTTGGAACAGAATTCTTGAACTTGGAAAAGTTTTGTATATATTTTTATAATTGTTTATATTTTTATGCTCAGTAGCTTTCAGGTAATCAAGTTCACAACTTGGCCATCAGTGTGACCATATTCCATCCCAAGTGTTTCAAAGTCTATGCCCAGGGAAATATAAGACCTGACAAAATGCAGACTTCAGAGTCTCACTGCCTAGGCTCTGCAAATATGAGGTAATCTCATAAATCTGAATTTCAACAAATCTCTCTGGTAACTCTTGAAACCCAACCAGAAAGCAATAATTGAGCCAAAATCTAACTTTAATGTCAATGTTTGAAATTTTCTTTTAGGCCATAGACAGGATTGTTCTAGCACTATATTTTGCTGAAGGTAAATATTATTTGTTATGATGGAAGTTGAAAAAAGGATGAATAAAAGCACATTACATAAAGGAAAAGGCGAAGTAGTTTATGCCAAATTCCCTAGAGACAGAGGTGCAGAGGAAAATATTTATGCAAGTGAATTTTAAAGAAGTCATTTCAGGGGAGAGGAAGAGAGAGATGGAGAAGGAAAGACAGGGATCTAGACAGACAAGTTATCTTTGCTGGAGTCTACCTTCAGCCTCAGTCCATAGAGAGTTTTATAAAAATGAACCACTGTGTGTTATTGAGCCCACTTTGAGGGCAAAGATAAACTTTTTGTATCTCATATGAGTCAGTCATTTGGCTATAGGCTACCTCTGAAAGTTTAGGCTTATGCTCTGTCTCAGAGGGTTTCCTTCAGCTGAGGATAGTTCTACAGAAGCAGCATCAACTGTCTGCTTGCAGAATTAACACTTGCAGCAAGTGCAGGAAGGATGGAATAATTCAAACTAAGTCATTCGGGGGACCACCTACCACATCAGCTATAAGGAGGAACTGCAGAGGAGAAGGCAATACACACTTCTCAGCAAAGAGGGACAGAAACAATGTTCTGCTGTCTGCTGCCCTAGTTAACAACATGAACAGCACTAAATGCGAGTAGTTCACTTCCTGTGGCATATCCTACTGAGACATCACAAGTTTCTGATTCTTGAACATCTACAACTTTACCAGGAGCGCCTGATCTGCTCCCTCCAGAATAGTGTGTTTATGAGAATGAAGGGACTAAGGAACAAAGAAAGACAATATGGGCACAACAGGCCCTAGTTCCAAGCGTTGAACAGCTAAGAGTCCATCTCTTCCTAGTGCGTAGATCAAGATACTGTGGTGCTATCTGTAATTCCAGGGAACATAAATTTTCCTGTTTCTTCAACTTAAGTGCAGTACAAGACTACTGTGAATTAAATAAAAAAAAATTAAACCTTTAGTGTGGGATAAAGCATGTCTTGGACAAATTAATGCAACTTGAATTTTCTATCTTACCCAAGATTACTTAAATTATTCTGTCCAATAAATCTCTTCTGAAACCAAAGATATTCTTCAACTTCAGTATTCCTGCCTTCACTGCAATGGCCTCACTTGGGAAGGGAATGAATGACTAGTAATAATGAGTCAAAGTTGGTTCCAGAACACTACATCTTTACATAGGTCCTCATAAACCCCTATGGTTACTGTTTCCAAAAGCCAATGAGCATTTGACAGTATTTTACTAAACAGTAGAAGTTTAGGAATTCTACTTCTTAAAATCAGGTCAATTACCTGTCTGTATTTTGCAAGCTTCTCATCACAGTTTCCAAACAAATGCTAGCACTGTGACACTCTGGTCTCCCAGGCCTTTCCATTAAATACATTTGAGCCTCTCTACTCCAGTAAAATTAACGGATTTTTCTTTATAGTTTGTTAGCTCGCTTAACTCAGGTCTCTAAATTATCCTTGTTCAACCATGTCCATCATGGAGATATTCATCTTTGTTGGTAAATATGCCATGAAATTTTCTCTGAAGAATTTTACTGGCGTGGGTACATATCTATGGAAGCATTTGTGGATCAAGTTACATGGTTTTCCTTCTGGCTTTCCAGAGAGCTCTGGGCTCTTGGGGCTGTATCCCTGGTTAGAAATATACACTGCACTCAGCCATTCTAACATTCGCCTGCATCCCTCTCCTGACTCTGGCTGAGCTCAGGCTTCCAACTCTGGCCATTTCTGTAGGTGCCCTCCATCTAGAGACTGTCACTAGAGCAGTTCTCTGTGGCTGAATTGTTAAGAGTAAATACTGTATTTTACTTCTCTAGTATGCTCACTTGTGATTAAATTGTTAGGATTTCTACTTTTCAAAGATTTTCTATTGAGCCACATGAACTTTTGCCTTTGCTGACCATGGAATGTGGCTTGCCCTGGCTGTAAACCCCAGGCAATCTATTTCCTAAAGCTCCTCTCTCTCTCTCTCTCTCTCTCTCTCTCTCTCTCTCTCTCTCTCTCTCTCTCTCTCTCTCTCTCTCTCTCCTGTTTTCCTCCCTCTCTCTCCAAATAATTTATTAATACAGCTTCCTATGGCATCCCTTTCACAAAACAGTTCTTTCGTAATCTGGCCCAGGACATTGTTCTCTACATTGTTTTATTTCCTTGCTTCTTCATCTTCCTGAGAAGTCAGCAAGTCTAAAATTTATTAGATGCGCTTAGTGTGTGTGTGTGCATGCGTGTGCGTGCGCGCATGCATGCGTGTGTGTGTGTGTGTGTGTGTGTGTGTGTGTGTTTCTTTTTTCTTTTCTTTCTTTTTTTACAATAAGACAGCCACAGACATTCCAATGTGTGCATTTTCCCCTTTCTTCAAGGCCAGTTTTCTAATCTGTCTTTCTAAACCTTTATCCACATCCTCTGTCTGGTGTATTGGTCTGCAGAATACCCCAAGAATCTCACTTCTAATTCTCTTTATCTTACTCTCCCTGAGAGGAGAATGTTCAGTGTGCACTCTTTGTGCAGAAGGGAGACCTCTCCAGGCTGCAGCTGCCACCTGGGTTTCCAGCCATTCCTGTGCACAGAGTTTGAACGCTCCAACAGAAAGGAGATCAGAGGCCAATAAAAAATACACCTTCTGACAAAGAACCAGAAGGGTTACGTTGTTTTCTCTAGAAATTTCCCCATACCCAGTGATACCCCTTCTGTTCACGGTCGAATGAAAACACATACTTATCTAATGAAAACAGAATGATTTGAAGAACTATGCAGTGAAACAGAGAGTTATTAAGAACAACTAACAACAGGGCTCTGACAGCCAAGCTGACTTGACATTGTCTCAGCTCTAAGGCTTACTAGCTGTGGGCTTTGTAACTCCTCTAGGCCAGATGTTCACACCTGTAAAATGGTATCATCCCTAGTACCTGTCTCATAGTATTTGTGAAAATTATTTTCTAAAAGTTATGATGCCTGTATTTTAATGAATTAATTCACTTAATAAAAAAAAGAAATTAATAACTGTTCATCCCACATTAAGAAATACTCTAGACATTTTCATTAACAACAATGAGAAAATATAATAAAATTGTTCCTTTCTACAGAAGGGCATTAGATGCATGTATAAAACATGTATGAGTCTAGAAACAACAATTCAAGCACTGGGACCAAGAAACTGACTGTGCACGTGGCAGGTGTCTACTTTAGTCTAGATGGCCAGAAAAGGCTTCTCCAAAGTGTCTGAGCCAGAATGATGCGAAGGTACCAGCAATTCCAAACTACAAGAGGAGTGTTGGAGACAGGCATAAGCAAGATTAGATAGTAATAAACGACTTTGCAATGCAAACATTTCCTATGCGGAGACTCTGGTCAAGTGTTTGATCTGCGCATATATCTTCTATTTGGGCCTTATTGACTTTCATTTAAAAACCGAAAGATTCCTCTTGATCATCCCCTGTAATACCATTCAATCAATCTCGGATTCTTAAGCTTTCTCAAAGTGCAAGCTGATGTTTTCCACATCCATGTTTTATCGCCAAGTGACTGTGGCTGAATGCCATGCAGATGAATCTGACTCTGCAAAGCACGTCCCCTCAATTATCTGTTAAATGCCCCTTTACACCCAACCTGCCGACAAAAAACGAGAAAGCAAACAAATGAGATGGGTGCAGTGAGGACACAGGAAGCCGAGCGAGGGGAGCATCTAATTGGAAGAGCATGGGAGAATGTTTAAAGTAAGTTTCAGAGCAGCGATAAGGACGAAGATGATGCTATCTCTTGGATAGAAGAAGCCATTAAAATACACCAGAGTGTCTTCAATCACTTAATCAGAAAGCCCTTTTCCTGAGAACTGTCTTCTGTCTGTGTGCCATGAACAAACATAAATATTTTGGACTTCCTGCATCCTTCACCCTGATAATAGGCCCTTAACTCTAAGGTCTTCCCACCTCCAAGAAAGCTAAAAACAATGATAAACATGAAAGACAGACATGAAGCCCTTTCCAGATGAATTATTGAGGTCCACGAAAAGTTTTTAGTGCTATTCCTTTTTCTAGGCTCCTGATTTTTTTAAAAGGGATATTTTTACATTGTGCACCCATAACTGAAATATGAACATATAAGAGTTGAACTCAGGTAAAAAACAGCCTTACCAGAAGCTTTCTCTCAATGGGCCATAAAATTCTAACCATCCTTCCACAAGGAAAATCTGATTCTATATTTAGTATTTTTAAAAGTCTTGAGAATTTTTATAAGCAATTGGGATGTATGTATTTAAATTTTGACTTTAATGTTTAAAAGGCAATAAGAGAAACTGTGTGCAGACAATTTTTTAAGAAAATAATTTATGTCAAAATCAAAACAGTTTAAAATGCCTATATTAATAGCTCTTTTCAAAGAAAGACAAAAAGCTATGAAGTCTTAAAGATTACAATTTAAACAAATAATTTAACAGAAGCTTGTTTTACTGTTATAAGAATAAAGTTTCACAAAATGTTTGTGTATCCTTATGGGATTTTAAATAACATTTTCTGGATCCAAACAGAGATGTGTCAATCATTTGAATCATAATAAGCCAGACATTCTCTTTTGTGTTAAATAAATAAACTGAAGCAAAATTCTTCTTGGGCAAAGGTGAAATGAAGTTTAAGTGACCATATTCATGAATAAAATTACTAGGAAACACAATTAAATGCATTTTTGCACCATTATAACGACAATTTTTCCATTATACCTATATTTTAATTTATAATTGGAAATTGAAATCCTGGTACTCAGATTGATCCCATCCGGAGCCTTCCTTTGAAGTTTGACCTGAGAATTTGTTCAATAATATCAAGTAGATGATAAAATTACAGAGGAAATTGTGTAATAATAACACTGCTATGGAGATCTTGACTGGCATGGTCATGATTCTTCTATCTCAATCTGTCCTTGCTTTACATAAGAAAATAATGCTCCTATCTATTTGAACCTCATGCAATCAGAGTGCTAAAATACAGATCTTGCTTAATTAAATGGCAAGACCCAACAGGAAGGCTCCAATCAACACAAAAAATATTCTTGTTTCTCTTTCCAAAATCACATGACGCCAAGTAACTCAGGTTCAGCACCAGCAAGCCAATGAATAGTGGATACCTTGTGAGATGTAACTCAGGGATTTAAAAGGACTTGACTATCATTCACATCTGAGAGAAACTGCTATTATTGCTCTTACTGACCTAATGTGTGCTCGTGGCTGAGATGCATCATTACTTATAATAACACGAGAAATGGGTTTCCCTGGGTAAAGCCTTGTCTCATTAGAAAGCTGGCCATCTGCGTTGTCCCCTGACTAAGGATACTGCCTCTAATCAAATGTGCCCCCACACAACTACAACAGGATTTGGCACTAAATTTCAAGATAATGACGGTCGAGTAGGACTTGATTTATTCTAGGCCTTGGTTTTTTTTTTTCCCTCCTTATTGATTCCTACAAAATAAAAATGGCTGCTCCTGCTATAGAATTTGGAATAATTGAATTTGGGTTGTTTTCATTTTATTTCATTTGTGTAGAAGTTGGGGAGTAAGTGGGGAGATGGTAGCAGGCAAGGGGAGACATGTCCTTTGAACAGCAGCCTTTGGAAGGAATTCTCTGGTTTAAAAAAAGCCAAACAACTGCCTCCAATGTTAGTCTGAAATAAAGAAATAAACAAATGCTGCGTCGGGTGAATCGCATCAAAATCTCAAGACAATTCCAAGACGAACCAACCGGGAGAGTAAATGACCTCTTCATCTGGGTGATAAAGTTCCACCAAAATATTCTCTGGGCCCGAGACGTGATTCATTAGAAATATGTGCATGGTGTGACGCTCCCCTCTCTATCTGGCAGAGTCCAGTCTGCACACTGATAAGAAGCAAATGCAAATGTCCTGATAAGAACTGAATGCAAATATTTATGATATGATATTCCCTGGGAATTATGTGCAGATAAAACAAAGTGTATTATTTTCCTGCTTCTCTTTCAGGTTTGCCAAAATGCCCTTTTTCGCTTTTGGAATTTGCATTTCTTCAAAATTGATTCGGCTTGCGTATTATGTTAAGCTATTTGTTTGCTAAGGATGGTAATTAGTTACTGTAATTACGGCAATGACAGTTGCTAAATTGTTTTTAAAGCATTACAGTGAGCCTGTGCCAGAAGATTGCAGTATTTTTTTGGACTTAAGCAGAGGCTGGAAAAACTCCCACTCTAGGGCCAGCATGGGATTTTCAACTACAAAGCTGCTTTTCCTGATTGAAAATTTTTTTAAAGAAATCATTAATTTGCATTGATTGCAGGTGCTAATGTTACATTTAGGTTTAGTCACATATCACAGAAATATTAGTGATAGTGGACCTAGGTATAAAGGAGACACAAGGGGACACACATCGTAAATAAAAGTGAAAGCTGATAGCACAGGAAAAATGGTATAACTATTACTTGGAGCCTGTTAATTAAACTTTTTAGCTTGTTTTTAGATAAATTAAAAACAATTAAAAATGTTTCTCTGAAAGTCATTCCCAAACTTTTCTTAGCACTCCACGCTAAAATGAGCAATCTAAAAAAGAACAATTTGGCCACACTCTATTTTTGACATACAGAAAAAAGTAATGAGAGAGAGGAAGAGAGATTGTTTACCCAATACTTCCCTCAGATTTAATTTAAAAGAAAGTAATGAAGGATAGACTGGAGGTATAGGATATGTCTGAGATGGTTCGTATGATTTATGTTTTGTCAATTGCACCTCAGAGGTTAAAGGTGGGAGCATAGTCGCTGTGTCATCGTCTGTCCTAAGAATGTCTTCTAGTCATGCAATCTAAAGTCAAGGGGATCTGAGTGAGCTCAAGTTTTGTCCCTGGTCATTTAAAATAAGAAATAATCCCAAGTGTGAATGCATACTTTAAGGTTACAGATTTTTATATTCATTTATTCACATTCACAAATGCCTCATAAATAAATTTGAAAAAAAAAATGTTCCTCTCTTTTAAATGTTGACCTTCCTCTGCTGGGAGAAAGCTAACTACGCTAGCAGAAATAAAGCCCTGAGTAATTAATACTGAGGCCCTCCTGAATTCCAGGCACTATGGCCAGTATGTGGCACTCATATGCTCATCAACTTTCAAGGCATTATTGCTGTCTCTACTTCCTAGGAAGAAATACTAAAACTCAGATACCTTAGAAGACTTCCCAACCCCAACTGCTGAAGGGTGAGTAGAGATGTATCATGTCTTTTAAGGACCACATTTAGCTATAAGATCCTTTCATTTGACCCACCATCCACTGTCCAAAGCAAGTCAAGAGCCAAGCCTGATACAGATGATGAGAAGTGGGTTGTTGTTTTTTTTAGCAATGATGCAGTCTGTTGTGAGCAGCAAATGTTATACTGAAGTGTATAAGATATAACCAAGTATCGTTTCTCTTATGTAAAAGCATCTGAAATGCCTAATTAAAAAAAGAACAGTACAAAATTACCTCAGTATCAAGACCCCAGAAAACACTTCATAATTTCTATTGATGTTTAAAATCAGATAAACTCAAATGATAAGCATTTTCTTTGCAGGTTCAATATTCACACAAGAAGCTATAGTTGGACGTTTTTTCTCTTATGTATGTCTGGAGAAGTAATAATCTGCTTTTCCCATAGTTGGAGGCCATTACTCAATTGTTCCTGTGTTTCCTGCTTCTGGCCCACACTTCTTAGATCTTCCCTCCTACATTTCACTTGTCAAACTGTGTCCAACTTTGTAGCTTTTCCTGGAGACTCTTCTCCAAAGCATTTAAAGGCAATAGCTGTATTGGAATTACTTCTTCCCATCAATCAATCAAAACAAGCAAGAAAATCTTACTTCCTTAGAGACAAGTGCTGGCAAATTTCCAAAGGAAGAGGAACACATGGGTTCACACCCCACCCCCACATTTCTCTAACCCCCACTCCAATCCGCAAACATATCAGAGTCAATTTAACTGAACTGTTTGAGATCAAAGAAGAGTTCTGAAGAGTGTGAAGTCAGGCTTCAAATATCAGCTAAGCCCAGTTTGGTTACAGAAAGAAAAGCATGCCTCCTGGAGCGAGACATCTTTCTTGTCCAGACATTCAAAGAGTGTTATTCATTACTAAGTTTATGGTACCCGCACTGGGAGCACAGTTCATGACTTCAGAATGTCTGCCAGGTTTATAGGGAAGCTCTCTGGTCAGTCCCTGTTCACAACAGATTTGGTCTTGGTGAATATAAACGAGCTCATTACCCAATCTGGAGCTGGGTTTGGTTACAGGATGATTGTAAACACTTACCCTGGACCCCAGAACTTTTGAATTTCTCACTTAAGTTTTACCATTAGGAAGACAATTTATTTTGAGCTAAAATGTAAAACTCATTTACAAATAGTTTATTTAACTTACCCGTTTAACGAAGTTCCACAGACAGAGAAAACTGTGGTATATTAATATCAAAGCGTGCAAGAGAGATCAAACTTTGAAAGGTGTTTTGGTATAATACGAAGTGATGTGAGAAGAAACTGAAGGACATCCACACCTTCACAGGTAGCAATAACTCTCGTATTCAAGTTCCAGATCACCAAATGAGGGTCCGGCAACATGGCTCAGCCAGTAAAGGCTCTTGCCTCCAGCCTGAAGACCTGAGTTCGTGCCCTTGAGACTTACATGGTGGAAGGAGAGAACTGACTCTAGCAACTTATCCTGACTTCCACATACATAGTACACACATGTGTGCACATGCACACTCACACATACGCACATGAACACACATATACAAGCAGCTAAGTACATAAATACATAAATAAATATAATTTTAATTTAAAAATGGGAATAGGCTGACATCAAGGTCTGTGCGTTCTGTCATTGATCAATGGACACGCTATGAAGACAGACTTGGCACAAGCCGGGGTCCCCAAGGATGCTTTGAAATCGACTATTCTACATTGTTACACTCTTCAACTTACTCTTAGAAAGATCAGGAAGTGAAGAGCAGCAAGGTGTGATTGTGGGACATTTGACGGGTCAGAAATGCAGGATGCAGACATAGAAAGAAAGGAAAAGGAAATAATGAGACGTAATTAAATGAGATTTTCATCTCTCTTAAACCTAAAAGTAACTAGTACAACAACAACCATGGCAATGTGCTAAATGCTATCACAGAAAAGAAATTAAGTTCTAATCAAGTCAAATATTTGCCATATTTCATATTCTATTACCTTACAGTCACTGAAGTAAAAAGCAGAGAAATTTACTCATCTAATAAGTTACAAACCAGCAGTCTATGGATGAATAAAAATCATATGTGTTTTATAAGGCAACTTCAACTAAACCATTGTTCACCTTCCTAATTCAAATCTTGAAAACGTCTCTTGCTTCAGATTTCAATCTGCTTAGCACTACACTCAATCTGAGACTCTCACACTAAACGCTGCACCGGGGAGGGTTGCCTGTGCCGACGTACCACTCACGTTGACATTAACAAAGCAAAGAGTCGAGGTAGCATTTAAGTCAATGAAAGCATATTTATACTTCTAAGTCAGGGCCGAACACAAGTTCCCTTGTGACTGAAAGTAAGATGTTCATTAGAAGAGACAGGTTCCAAGCTTCTCTCTAGGGCAACTTCCTGGACCACCAAGGCATCCTGCTTCTCAGGGACAGCAGCCCAGGAAAACAGACCCAGCTCCAGCAGTCTCCAGCTAGCACTGCCCTTCTTTTACTTACAAAAGAAACTTAGATTTCTAGAAAAGAAATCTATTTCTATCCACTTAATTAAATAAATACTTGCACATTGCAATTTTAATACTTATTCAAGTTCAAAGTGTCATGCTCCAGTAAGATTGTGTTTAAAATCCTAACAATCATTCATTCTAGATGTGCCTGAAGCTTGTTCTCCATCCTTTCACATTCTGCTCCATGACACTCAGCTGCCACGGGGCTTTCTATACCTGTGAGGAGGTCACAATCACAAAAGCACATGTAATGAATTGTTTCTCTAGAGAGAGTTCCCTACCCCTCCTAACATGCTGTTCAAATGCTGTCTACTCCATTTGGTAACACACTCTCTAGAAGCTATATACAAGTCAGGATATTTCCTATCATAGTTTTCAGATTTCTTTTCTATTTTATCCCTACGTGTATATGGGGGGCGGAGGCTGCATGTACGTGTGTGTGTGTGTGTGTGTGTGTGTGTGTGTGTGTGTGTGTCTGTGTCTGTGTCTGTGTCTGTGTGCATGTTTGAATGTTCAAAAATTATTGATGAACTCCATGATTGAGATAGTTTTTAGACTCTGGCAATCTGGAAGTGAATCACAAGTCATGGTTGTTGAGTGGGTATGATGCTCAATGGCAGAATACTTGCCTAACATGAGCAAGGTCTTTTGTTCCACCCCGAGAACTGCAAAACAATAAAAGGAAAATGATAATTTTGTTTTTGAGGCTTTACAGTCTAATGAAAGAGCTATGTGGCAAAATTTATAATTTAAATTCTGACAATGCTTATAGAGGAAGAGGTGGATGCCTAAAACAACAAGAAAACATGTCTAGCAATTTTAGTGATATCAGAACTCAGGAGGTGGAGGCTGGAGGGTCATGGGTTTGAGTCCAGCCTGGGGTACATTGAAAGAAGCTGTTTCAAAAGAAATGACATGTGAAGTGACATATTGATTCTGTCCTGAGACTTCAAGAATAACTACACCATAAGGACATCTCAGGAGGGGAGTATATTCCAGGCAGTGGGAATAAAACATAGTAAATACACTTGAGAACCTATCTGCCTCAACTACCCTCAAAGGAAATGGGTTTAGATTGAGTGCAGAGTGTTGAGCAGGTGAGTGACACAGCAATACTCACATTGGGAATGAGCTGTGGTAGCCGCTGTGCCCACAGTGAGGGAAGGGAACAGAAGCAGACAGCGGAGGATACTGGTCGGGAAGCTCTCACCACAGTGGAGAAAAAACCAGTGTCAATGGGACCGAGCTAGGAAAGCATAACATTGTAGGCATGAACTGTATTTTGTTACTTAAATTCTCCAATTTAATGGCAATTCTATGCCATTTTCCAATGGAAATAAAGGATTTGGGGTGGGGGGAACAAGAAATGGAGACAATCGAGGAAAGAAAATAAAAGAGAAAAAATGATAAGCTGCTGCTCATTTTAGCTTCCATGTGACAGAATTTGGAAGCTGTCACTCTCTTTTTTGCTACAAGAAAAAGTTGTGTAAACTGGAAATCAGTGATTTTTCTTGGAACCATTAGTAACTGAGGTCTTGGGGCAAACTTCTCCGTTTCCAGATACTGAGGACAGGTGCATTCAGAGACTGACAGCCAAGAACTGTTTTCTTGAAGAAGCAACTTCTAAGCCATACGCTAGCAGAAATGCTTAAATGGCCATTTTAATCAACTTCTGGGGGTTGAATATCAATTAAAATGAAAGGAAGCCAGTCCTGCGGACTGCTGCCGCAGGGGTAGCTTACATCTTTGGGGGTTGTCTATGAGCTGTTTTGTCCACCCTCAACTCACCGCACCTGGAATATGGCCACACCTTTATTGCCTTTTGCTGATTACAAAAATATCTGCTTTAGTGAAAATCCACATGAGAACAGGGATGTCTTCCTTTGTCCCTACATGTGCTGTGCTCAAAGAGGCCAGGGGACACAGGAAGGCTGTTCATGGAGTCCGGGGCTAGTGGAGATGTTAGCAGCGGGCATCTTTCTGCGAGTATTACCTGTAGCAATTGGACAATATTCTCAAAGAGAAAATCAAGAAGAGATCCCTCATAGTTCTGGAATGTTGAAGGAGAAAATCGACTTTGTGAAGTATACGAAATATCTCCATAACCAGAACCTTATCCTGTCTGTATGAAGAATAGCTTATGCTCTTTATCTGTCTCACACAAAGAGAGAATTCACTAATCCAAAGGGGTCTCGATGTTAAGAAAATGGTGTTGTAACAACCATCAGAAGGAGTGGAAGAAGGATCACAGTGTAATGTCTGTGAGTGCGATGGCATGAGGAGGGCTGGGACCCCTGCCCAGCATGCTCACTGCAGGGTTCAGCCCTCAGCAGGGGAGCAAAGAAGTGAGCTGGATTACACAGCAGCCCTACCATCAACTTACTCACACTGAAACTTGACAATTCCATCTAACAATGGCAGAATACACATTCTTAAGCTCACATTGAACATTAACCAAAACAGAGCAATCTGGGAGCCCAAAACATGCCTATAGAAGTCAAAAACAATATTATGTAGTATTATCAAATAACCGTGAAACTAGAAGCCAGTTACAGAAAGAGAATGGTAAATTCTCTAGTATGTAAAATGAAATAAAGTATTTTTAAATAATCTATGGGTCAAAAGAATCACTCAAGAAAATAAAAACATGCTTAAACTAAATGAAAGTAAAACACAGCTTCTTAGAATTTGTGAATCATGGAAAAAACGTACTTGGAGGGAAATGCATTACAGTAAACACACAAGAGATTTAAAACTCCAAAATCAATTATCTGTACTCTTGTTTAGAGATAAAGAGAAAATTAAGCATAAAATAAACAGAAGAAAGAAACAATAAATTACAGCAGAAAAAAAATAGCAAATTATAATGAAACCAAAGACTAACTCTTTGGGGGGAAAAACGTAACACTGATAAGCCTCCATCTAAGCAACTCAAGAAAAACAGAGAAGACATGGATTCACATTGAAAAGGAAAAAGGCATCACTGATACTTTGAACAATGAAGGAATACCACAAACAACTATAAAATAATTCTGGATCCATAATATTAACACATTAGGTAATGTGGACCAATGTCTTTGACCATCATAACTATAAAGTCACACACAGTAAAGAGATAACATGAATACCTCTACCTGAATCAAAGAAGTTGAATCATATTTAATACTTTGTCTGTAATATATATGTATACATGTTTAATATTTCTATGTGCAATATGTAATAACTTTCTCAAAATAAGGTGCCCAGAAATTTTATGAGTGAATTCCACTAAGCACCTAAGGAAGAGAGCATAGAAATTCTTCACAGTCTCTTCTAGAAAATAAAACTAAAAAGACTTCCAAACTGATTCTGGGGTCAGCACTGCCTTGTGAAAATACCATGCAAAGAAAAATTAACTACAAGCCACTATCTCTCATGAGCATAGATATAAAAATCTTCAAATAATTAACATCTCACTCAACCACATACAAAAAGATGCCTCCGACTTAAATGAAGAGACCTATGAAATAAAAAAAAGGGACTCCACAAGAAAGTCCAATTTGTTCCAAATGTGTAAATCTGTTTTAACAGTAGAAAACCAAGCAACATAATCCACCATAAGAAACATGTATTCATATATATCTGTGTTTCCAGAGGCAGTATATCAATCCATCTCAAAGTGTCTGTGCCCTATCTGCATAAGCCATGATACATATATAATGTTCAAAAGTTGTTTGCACAATTTTATTAAGTGTGAATATAATGGTTGCAAATTTACACATATTTAAGAACCCTTCAGTGTCAGACATAAAATTGTGGACTGAAACTCGAGAGGTGTATTTGTTGTGAGCTGTTCTTCCCATCTTCTCCCGCTTCATTTTGCACTAAGAGAAGTGTCTTCTTGCTGCTCTAGAACATGTGAAGGCTGCCTCCTACCTGAAAACCCTATCATCCCCTCCACCTAGAGTTTTGCCCAGACACTATTTGCCCACCCATACCTCTGTTATTTCTCTGCTTAACTATCACCAGGAAACCGACCCTGACCTCCATGTTAAAAGTTGCAACCTGCTGGTCAGTCTTCATATGAAGGACAAGTCACCTGTATTTTATAATTTACTTATCTGTTGGGTTAGCCTGCTTCACATCAGTATAATTAATGCTTGGGATAATCAACTTATGAAGAGGAAAGATTTTGGCTCATGGTTTTAGCAGTTTCAATTGTTCCCGTGACATTCCACAAAGCCACACATGATGGTGGGGCCTGAAGTAAAGCAAATTTCCCACCCATTTACCAGAAAAGAGAGAGAAAGAAGACAGAGCCAAGGTCCCTCAAAATGGCAGTACTAAAAGCTTCTCTCTCTCTCTCTCTCTCTCTCTCTCTCTCTCTCTCTCTCTCTCTCTCTCTCTCTCTCTCTCCCACCCTCTCAGTTATATTCACAGATAGAAAAACTGAGCAGCTTGCAATCACCTGGGGTTGGGTTCATCTTAAGGTTGTGACCTTTCATAAGGTCATGGGTTTGGAAAGAGGAAAAGTACCAGTTGGACATGTAGATGATGCTAATGTTTGGAATTTGTTCTCAGCCCACATCTTACCGTCTGAGAACAATGTGTTCTTGGCAGTGGATTCGTTGCCTCTGACGAAGAGGGGGAAGAATAACTCAGCAGAGTCTTGCCAAGCTGACAAAGATGGTCCTGATCAAAAGCAGAGGAGGAAAATCCATCCATTATACAGTACAATTAGTATCCTGAAGATCAGAACTGTGCTACAAGAAGTACAATAATATTAGAAATCCTACACACTTATTTTTGAAGGAATAATGCAGAGAATGAAATCAATATTTCCATCTCATATATCACATAGTAATTTTACAAATAATAAGGTATGCCACAGGCTTAATACGTTTAAAAGGACTGAAATAATACCAGCTATGTTCTCTGATCACAGTAGTGTTAAACAGCAATCAACAACAGAGGGAAATTTGGCAATGCATGAGTATTTGGAAATTAAACAGCAGATTTTTAAATAACCCATGGGTCAAAGAAGAAGTTAAATGAGGAATCAGAAAGTACTTTGATTTATCTGGAAATAAATTTACACGGAACAAATACTAAAGCAAATTTGAAATATTTACAAATTAGCATCACAAACAATAACTAACATGTTTGGAATGTTTACTATGTGCCTGGTGTTTTACACATACTTTCTTCTTTAACACTCAAGCCAGGAGGTGGTGGCGCACACCTTTAATCCCAGCACTCGGGAGGCAGAGCCAGGCAGATCTCTATGAGTTCTAGGCCAGCCTGGGCTACAGAGCGAGATCCAGAACAGGCACCAAAACTACACAGAGAAACCCTGTCTCAAAAAAAACCAACGTGTGTGTGTGTGTGTGTGTGTGTGTGTGTGTGTGTGTGTATATATATATATATATATATATATATATATATATATATATATACCATCAATTCTACCTGTTGAAAGTTACAAACATTGGAACACAGGCCACACCCCAAGGAAGTAATAGAGAAAGGTTTCAGAACAGGTGTGCCTGACACTAAACTTTTATTTTCAGTCAATAAAACATGCTGCCAAGGTAAAATACTTAGGATTATTACTTAATTTTTTTCTCAACACTCAGTAAATAACTGAAAACATATCACCAAAATAAGAGTGGCACTTTGTTTCAAGAAGGTACCCTTTAATTTTTTAATTCCATTTTTCTAACACACACAGACACATAAACACACACTCATACCCACATACACACAGACACACACTCTTACACTCACATTCACATACATATAAACACACACACACACACACACACACACACACACACGCACACGCACACACTACAAATTTTCCAGTTTAAGGGAAAACATTTTTCTGAGATTGATTTCAAATACCTTAGAATAAAGAAGTATTTTTTTGAAAGGCCAATGTCTGTAACATACAGAGACAAATTAGATACCCTGTACCCTCAGGAACAATCTTCTAGAATCGGGTGGTGAAACAGAATTAGTAGATATGAACAGGGTTACTTAAAACACATTTTGAATAACAGATTAGTATTGTGCCAGCTAGTTTTATGTCAACTTGGCACAAACTAAAGTGGTCTGAGAGGAGGGAGCCTCGATTAAGAAAATGACTCCTGCCGGGGGGTGGTGGCACATGCCTTTAATCCCAGCACTCAGGAGGCAGGTAGATCTCTGTGAGTTCCAGGCCAGCCTGGGCTACAGAGTGAGTTCTAGGAAAGGCGCAAAGCTACACAGAGAAACCCTGTCTCAAAAAACCAAAAACAACAAAAAAAATTAAAATGACTCCATAAGATCGGGCTGTAGGCAAACCTATAGGGCATTTTCTTAATTAGTAATTGATGGGGGATGGCCCAGTCCATTGTGGGTGGGGCCATTCCTGGGCTGGTGGTCCTAGGTTCTATAAGAAAGCAGGCTGAGCAAGCCATGATGAGCAAGCCAGTAAGCAGCACTCCTCTGCAGACTCTGCATCAGCTCCTGCCTCCAGGTTCCTGTCCTGACTTCCTTTGATGGTGAACTGTGATGTGAAAGTGTAAGCTGAATAAACCCTTTCCTCCCAACTTGCTTTTCATTCATGGTGTTTCATTGAAGCAATAGAAGCCCTGAGACAGCTTGTAGAAAGTTTATCAGGAAGAGCTCCCAAGAGGACTGCATACAAGAGAACAAGGGCCTTGTGGACTTTGGGACGTAAGCAAGGCGCATGTGATCCCATACGTGAAAGGTTACTGTGACACCACTAACAAATTCCCTAAAGACCCTAGCGTGCTGGAGTAGCTTTTATCCAGTCTGCTTCTCATCTTTGGAGCTCTTCTGGAAGGAGTGTATTCTTAGAGAAGAAGTTTGTATAAAGCTCATTTTCAACAGCCCTGACAAAGGAAATAAATTTGTTATGACAAACATGGACTGTGGAAGGAAGGGATGCGGTGACAGGTCTATAAATTCAGACTTCAATTGAATTTTCATAAAATTTACATTACAATTTGAGATTGGATTTATGCAACAGTGAGTGAAAAAAAAAAGAATCCTCAAATTGTATGTGATATTTCAACTTCCTTCCTGATGGATGCCAGGTCAGTCATCTCCTCACAGCATCTTCCCTGAGTTCCGGATTTGTGTGTCAGGCTGTCTGTCAACCGTCCCTCTCTGATGCTCCCACGAGCATCCAGGGCTCGGTGAGTTCAGTGGAATAGTTACACTACCTCCATATCCAGGCATGGCCTTTCTACCAACAAACCCAAGCCAAAACTGTTTCTCTCCTCTCCAGGCTGAATCTTTCTGTTATGTCTTATTCTCTTAGTTGTTACTGTTATTGTAGGATTTAAAGCATTATGTTCCTAATTTTTGGTCCGTTGATTTCTTCAGGCGTCATACTATTACCTAGCTAGAGATAGTTGAAGTCTTTCCCCCACACATGTAGAATTAAGGATGAATTTTGAACTGTAGCATATGCCCAGTTGTAGGACAACACTGCTTTCTACCACAGCCTAGAGAGAGGAGATGAGAGGAGGGGAGAAAAGAGGAGACAGGGAAGAGGAGAGGAGAGCAGGGGGGAAGAGAAGAGAGGGCAGGGGAGAGGAGAGGATATGGAGAGAGTGAGCCGTCTTAGCATTACAGTTTCCATTTTCATCGCAGTTCATGCCTGTAGATTTCATGCCCTCAGCTTTCCTGTGTCAATTATACTCCTGCCTCTTATTCACGTCTACCACTCTAACCAAAAGACTCCTGACCAATGGGGAAACATGGGACTATGGTTCTAGATACCCACGAGTGAACTTCAGCTGCATTCTTCTCTCCTACAGGCTGCATGTGGAAGACACATAGAGGACGACACCACCGTTGCCCTTGGAAACATGTCTGCATCTCAGTCTAAGTTCTGTCCTTTATCTACTGGGACAGCAATATCACTAACACCAGATGTAGGCCAGGGTCCTAGTGTGAGACCAGGTACATAAAGGGACTCCATGAACTGTAGTGCTGTTCAGCATCCATTAAGAGGAAATGTTGGCACTCTGGACTTGGTCATTTTGTTAGACTCCCAGTTACTAGTGTTCCAGTCTGCCTTTTATCTGCTAAACCTGGACTGACTATAGCATATGCTTATTCCCAAGTCAGGGGGCTCCAGATTGGGAAAGCACTTTACTATAAGTCTGAGGAATCCCTCAGATGCAGAGCACACAAGATCAAAGCAATGTTCTGAAGAAAGCTACCAGATGCCAGTTCATCCATTTCAACATCAAGCCTGCTGGGGTCTTTCTCTTTGCTTTGTCCAAGATTTTCTTTCCCTGGGTGCTACCAAAGCCGAGATTTGTCTCATGCACTTGCTTCTCCTTCCTGCCTGACTTACACATTTGTGCCTGTGTGTATGTTTAGTCTAGTATGGCATGTACATACATGTTTATCTTTAGACTGATATGCTCCTGTCATCAGGAGTGAGGCAGGTAACATGTCCCTATTTCTTAGATTCTCCCCCTACTTGATCCAGCGCTGAATAAGATTATTTCAAAACTGTTCTTGGTACCTTAGAAGTCTGACCCATCAGACACCAATATTTTCTCTAACTTTCTTTTCCTTCCTTCCTGTTTTATGGTGAGTGGGTCTTGGGGCTTTGTTTTTGCTTTTGTTTTGTTTTTATACATGTTCTAGCACCATTAATTCATCAGTACAAAACTCCTTTATTTAATTAGTGAAAAGAAGGCTGGGGTCTATGTATGGTAGCCATCTACACTTAAGGAAGGAATAGTCAAGGTTGTAACCTATTTTCATAATTTTGTTTCGTGCTTGGCTTAGAAAGAATCCAAGGGCTCCCTGAGTCAAGTTATTTAAGATGTTTGTGGTGATATTGTGTTCCCCAAATATTGTGTACCCTAAGAAACTTATCTGGGGTCAGAGAACAGAACAGCCACTAGATATAGAGACCAGAAAATGGTGGCGCACACACACACACACGCACACACACACACACACACACACACACACACACACATACACACCTTTAATCCTAGCATTCCAGAGGCAGAGATCTGTCTGGATCTCTTTGAATTCAAAGCCACACTGGAAACAGCCAGGCATGGTAACAAGAGCCTTTAATCCCAGGAAGTGATGGCAGAAAGCAGAAAGGTATATAAGGTATGAAAACCAGGAACTAGGCTGGTTAAGCTTTCAGGCTTTTGAGAAGCAGTTCAGCTGAGATCCATTTGGATAAAGACACAGAAGCTTCCAGTTTGAGGAAACAGGATCAGCTGAGGAATTGGCGAGGTAAGGAAACTGTGGCTTGTTCTTCTTATCTGATCTTCCAGCATTCACCCCAATACCCGGCTCAGGTCTGATTTTATTAATAAGACCCATTAAGATTCGGGCTACAGACGTTTTTGGATATTCCTGACTTAATAGCATTGGAGGTGTCTACAAATCTGGAAAACTATAACTGATCTGTACTTGTATAATACTATCACCAACATATACTCCATCCCACATGCCAGCTTTTCTACATCGCTCTATAAATTAGCATCAATCCAAAAGCCAATCATGTGTCTAGTAAGCAGCCAGGCACATGGCTTAATAGACTCACTCTTCCTAAGAAGATGATTGGTGTTTGCTTCTCTTTCAAGTCTTATGACTTTTATCTATGGGATATGTTTTATCCACAGCTTTCATGAAAAAACATATTGGAGACTCATACAGATTTCAGATTACTAACCAAAACACATAATTCATCACTAAGAACAAACTTAGCCTATCTTCTTAATGTACAGCTTACTTAAAACAAGAACAACCATGGTATACATTAACTCCAAAGGGTTACTGCAGATCTACAGCAGGGCGGCTGTACACAATTTATTAACAGTAGGTTGCTGGTTCCCAAATGGTGTGTTACTGATTGTAAAACAATTTGACTGCAATCATGCTGCTGCAATACTTAAAGCAACGCACATTAAGTAGATGATGGAATTTTCCAGTATGGTTAAACAGTACAAATGTAAACATTGAAAAGGCCCCAGTCTGATACAAGCAAATATCACACTGATTCTCTATAGGGAACTTTGATGTGCAGGGAAAACCTAAGGGCCACAATGTAACATTCAAGCTTGGTTTCTGGAGTGTGTATCCAAAGGTAAGGCACAGTGTCCTGTGAAATTCTGTTTCTGCTCTGAGAATACATAGTGTGATGCTTTAGAGAGATCTCTTAAATCAAGGAAGCTGCAAGCTGCTTTCAAATGAAAATCATTGCCCATTCTTCCATTTATTTAAGTTTTTGTTCTCTAGAAGCCTGGGTTACTATACTTGGGTTCTGGTTATGTAACTCAGAAGCTTGCCTCCAGCCAGAGATGCTTTCTCCCCACATGGTTTCTACTGAATCATAATAGCAACCGGTCTGTCCTTAGAACAGTGGTAGCTGTGTACCAGGGAGAACTTGAGAGCTGCAGGCAAGACGACCAACCGGATGCTGCAGTAGGAGGCTACTCCTCACCTCCACGTCTGCACGTTTCAGGTGCTTGCAGGTGGTGGTGTTTTGTGTTTTGTTTTGTTTTATAAGAATAAATCTTCTGTCATACAAGTGTGGAACTCAGTGCTCTAAATAAAACAGCAGATTGGCCCAAAATATCCACACGACCCCCATTTGTACAAGGCCCCTATAGAGCAGCTAGGAAAGAAAGCTCTGTTTGTTTCAAGTCCTATATCATCACATCACTTATTCATCGATAGAGCTCTGCAATTTCAGTTTCACAATTGTAGCACTTTGGTCTTTTTGAATATATGACTTTTACAGTGTCTTAGAGAATAGAACCATATTTTCATATACAATAAACATAGTGAAAAGCATTTTAATATAGTATTTTGCACTTTATACTAATGTCTTCTTTCAAAACTACCCTGGAGCAGAATAGAATCAAAAACTCGGGAAATAGCTTACAACTTTCAAATCCCTTAAAATCATAAAATAGGAGGGGATAAAAGATATCTATAAAAAAATACAAGGAATCCATGGGAGTTGTTTGATTATGAAGCAAGTGATCCATACTTGATATAAATGAGTAGTTTCCTAAGTTCTAATTTTTCAGTGAAAATTAGAAATCACATTATGTGATTTGAGGCAATATCTAAGCTCTGTTTTTAAAAAGAAGAAGCAGCTGAAGGAAAAGCAAGCAGCTACTTCAACTGCCCAGGCTATGAAGTTCTACGTTTTAATCATGAGGTTTCAATTTTAGATTACTCCCTGTAACACGAGCCTCATTCTGGTTCGTTCTTTTCTCACTGAACTAATTCGGTCTCCCTGATTTGCCCTGGTATGCAGAGATAACCACTTCCCAACCTGTTCAAAACACGCCCTTCTCCAAGCGGGTCGTATTTAGAAGTGACCCTCGTCCTGTAGACAGCTGTGGTGCATCCCTGAAAGGCAATAAAGGATGCTGGCAAGAGACTGAGGCTATGCTGTCTTCACTCTTCTGCCGTGAGAAGAAGGACGGACACCCATTGGTCCTGGTGATGAATAGTCCTGCAGAGACGTATCCATGCAGTATCCATGCAGACGTAAGCTCTCAGTTTGTTTGCCCCATGCCCAAGGCTCTGTCCATGGTAAGGCACAGCCAAGGCCTCAACTGCCCTCACCTGGAGGCTATTCTCATTGCACTTTTCTGTAGAGATCAAAATTGTACTAGAACTCTTGGTAGACGCCAGCATTTTCTTTCGCATCCAATTCCAAGGCACTAGCCAAATGCCCTAGACATTTAGAATGTTTTCTGTCTTTGGGAGAGGCTGCACATATTTCTTGTCTTCTTTCCAAGTGCATAACAGTAGTAGTTCTGCTGTATGGCTCCCTTTGGAACTCATAAGGCTTGTAAAACAGAGATTTCTGTCCTACCAAATCCCCATCCACAGAGCTGGAGTATCTGTAATGATTTCTACCTGTCACAAAGGGAAGGACATTCACCACGGGGCAAAGGGTAAGACATAGCCTTCCGCAAATTCTGTTGCTTTCATACTTTCTTTTCTTTCTCTGCTCTTCCTAAATTCAGGGTCTGATGATTTGGTGTTCGGGGAGGAAATGAATAGACATTGTATGTGATTATAACCAATCTTATGCTTTCTTAGACTCCTTGTCTTACCCTTAATTCTATTTCTTTGTGTATTTGTCTAGATTCCCCTAGAGACACAGAGTGTGCTTATATAAGGAAATAGTAAGGGCCTAGCTTACACAGTTGTGGGTTTCAGGTAAGCACAAAGTCTTGTGGAGAAGAGGGGTGCTGTAGGGACTTAAGGACATGTTGCTTAGTGAGTCTGGAGGAAGCCTAATGCAAAACCAAAAGGAGCTGATGTTTCAGGAGACAAAAAGCAGGCTGCTGAAGAATCTCCTCCTGCCCCAGGAGGGCCTCAGTGATAAGCCAGGCCATCCCCATTATAGGCTGCAACCCACTTTACCCAGCCTTACCAGCTTAAAAAAAATATCATTAAAAACAAAAACTTAATGGGAAGATGCAGAATATTCGACCAAATTACCATGCACTACAGCCCAGATAGACAAACACTTAAAATTAGCCATCACATTTTTGAACTGAGAACAAACAATGATTTATCCTTTTTCAAGTTTCAATTCTAATAACTGTCTCCTGGGACTAATAATAAATCTGTATCTAAAAGAAGAATAAAGTCAAAGTCATGATCAGAGAAAAGGGAAGGAAGAATAGCCTCATTAATGCTCACTGAGCACACAGTTACTGCCTACTATATGCCAAGCCTTGTTCTAGGCACTATTTTAAATGATTCTTCTGCCTCATCAGTAGATGTGAAAAAAAATTCTTCTTAAATTGTGTTGCCCTCAAATATAGAATTAACTCAAAGACACATTTGTAACCTAACATTTACTATCTCACTTAATAGATTTATAGAATGAATCCATCCACATTCTAGGTGTTGAGACCTTTATACATCAGTACTTGTTTCACTTCATTCCAAATTGGAATCTCCAGCTACATAGTACTTTTAGCAATCTAAAATTCTACCCTAAAGTAATTGGAAGAATTCAGAAGACTGCGAACTCTGTGAACTTCAGTGATTTAACTGGATAAGTAAATCCCAGGTCATCATACTGGTTCCTCGTTTGCTTTAATTGTGGCGACCATTTGCAGTCCATGCTAATTTCCCCAAGGAAGCATTGCCCATCTTTAGCCTCAACTGCTTGCACAGAAAATAGTCCCAAAATATCTGGAGAGTCATAGTAGAGATCCCTCTTGCTCACTTTCTAAGTAACTTCCTGAAATTGCATCTTTACAGGAGAGAAAATGTTCTCCATCCAGGACAGATTTTGCTTATAGGTCTCCAAAGGACATCTCACACTTTGGAAAAGTTTTAGCCCTTTCTTCCATCAATAAGGAGACATTGTCTTTTCAGGGCTGTTGGAAGAACGTAATTGTTTTCTATTTCCTGGAAAGCCACTCAGCCAGGATTAAGTAGCACAATCCAATGGCTGTAACAGAGAGAGATGTGAGAATCTGAGACAATGGATAAACTGGCTTATTGCTTGGAGACACCGTGTCTATCACAGGTGATAGAGAATGCTTGCCTATTCTCAAATAAGAGCTAAAGAAACCTGACCGTCCCTTAAATCAAGGAAGCTTTAGGGCACTTTCTGTTAGGCAGGTGTGCCAAGACAATGTTTGACTAGAATTCCTCAAAATCTTTCAGTGACAAGGCTTAAATCCATTCATAAAATTCAAATGACTGTTTATTAAATGGTTTGAACAGATTACCAGTTTTCAAACACTTCCATTCATGACTTGTCAAGCCTTACTAATTCTGCCATTAAATATAAATCTTATACTATCCAAATTGTGCTTCTGAGAAATGGGAAATTTTCAATGTTCATTTGTGCTACTAAGCTTCCTTCGCCCACAGTGACCCAACCAAAGCAATTTAAGGGAAGAGGGGTTTGTTTGTGTTCAAAGTTTGAGGTAGAAAGTCCACCCTAGTGGGGAAGGCATGGCAGCAGGAGCATCTTACAACCAAAACCATTGGGACACAGACAGCTCATCACTTGCAGCAACATACCTTAAAGCAAGATAGCTGGTCAAGCAGAAATGGAGGTGGGCAGGGGTCCTCAGAGTCTCAGCCCTAGTGGCCCACATCCCAAAGGTTCCACAAACTTTCCAAAACAGTGCCACCAGCTGGAAAACAAGCCTTTGACTGCTAGAGCTGGAGCTGGACAACACTCCAGATTCCAGACATTCCAGCCACCTATCTTAATGGTTATCCAGTAAGTGCTTTGGGATTATCCACCAAACTATTCTAAAAATCCCCCAGACTTTGCTGCCATGTAGATGACTGTCATTCCTTGACATTTTAACTCCTTAATTTTTTTTTTCTTCTTTCACAGCTCAAAGTCAAGATGTTTCATTCAAGTTCTTGGAGTTCCAGGCAGTCAGACTATGAACCACAATGGTTAGACACCTTCTCAAGAAGGAAGTCTGCAGCTGCCTCCTTAAATGTGTGGCTTTGGCATGTTCCGTCATCTACGTGAATGGAGAAGCACCAGGTAGGCACCAAGCGCCTAGTACTCAAATCACGGAATAAGTTGACACTGTGTTTCTTTTGAAGTGGCTTTCTTAAAGTAAATTTAAATCTATCAACATTACAAAAGAGTTTCTCAATTCTTTTGAAAGAATTTGACTTTAGTAGTTGGGTGAGTCATTTACATAACAGAATCTGACAAAAACCCTGACTTCTTTCTCCAAAAAGCAAAGAACATTTCCACGGGTAATATTTCTCTCTTCGAGGGTATCTTTACATGAATAAAATTCACTTGTTTAGAAAATTAGCTATGAATGCAGAGCATAAAGTGAGTTGTTAAGCCTTTTAAGAGTGCTACATAACATTGAGAAACATTTAAATAACAAATTTCTAAAATGTATTAAATTGATGCTGTCAATATTGACCTGATGGCTAGAGTAACTCACATTGAACTACCTCAATGTGAGTGTTTATTAAGGAGCTCAGATGGATAGATAGATAGATAGATAGATAGATAGATAGATAGATAGATGAATGACAGATAATAGATAGATGGATAGATAGGTAGATAGATGATAGATAGACAGATGATAGATAGAAAGATAGATAGATAGATAGATAGATAGATAGATAGATAGATAGATGCATGTGTCTATGTGTTTCTGTTTGCCCCTTCTGTTCTCATGTCCTAAATAAAGCCATGCCTCTGCCCTCAGTAATTCAGCTTTCTAGAATAGAAGAAATGGGAAGATAAGCAATCACAGGAATAACCCTGAGATATGTTTGCATTTGATATACAAAAATAGAGATCTATTGAAGTGCTACTACTGCTAAAATGAAGAGCTGGCAAGTTTTAAAGGAGAAACAAAATTTGAAAAAGTTCCATGTATTAAAAGATAGTCAACTGCACCCTGACAAGACGGTGTCTAGCCTTAATCATGATAAGTAAATTAATGAACTAACTAAAGCATAGGATTTTGATGGCAGAAAGATAGGGATGGGACCTCCCAGGTAAAGAGGACAACACTAGTGAGAACTAGGAGTCAGGAATGAAAACCTATGTCAAACCTATAGAAGATAGCTGAAACAGTACTGCAGCAAATGCATAAGACAGCACATACTAATCCAAAAAGGTTTGTTTGTGGGCGCAATATGCTAGAGTGATCTTAGTAATTACCTGAGTGATTTTTATTCAATTTGAGGAGTCATAAATACAAGGATATGAAAACAGAAAGGCTGAATGGCATTTCTAGATTTGGTAATGTTTTATATCGAAATGGCAATTCATGTCAGTAAATATGATGGAGTAGAAACTGAGTATTCAAAGATTACAGTGTCATAAGTTATCTGTGTTTCCCAGACAAGGAGTCTCATTGTTCCCCTAAAATACTTGTTCATATATTGAAACACATGTCACAAATCTTCAGTGCACAAGTTAATATTGTATAATTGATCAAATAGTTTGGGAGACAGATTCCAAATATGTGGCTTAATAGAAACAATTTAAAGACTTATGCTCCGTTTAATGCACTTGGCTGAACTCATGGGATTTCACAGGTAGATAAGAAAACAAGAGGCAATGTAGGTTAATGCTTGGTTATCTCCTGGTTAACTTACACAGCTTAGCAATCAAAGAAAATGAAAGAGGAAGTTTTGATTTAAAAAAAAAAAACAAGCTGCTTTATAAAATCCATAAAATGCCTGCATTTTTTGAAAGAATATATTAACATGGAAATGTACAACTTTTAAACAGAAGTTTCCACTTGCCCTCATTTGCCATTGACAGCCAAGAAACAAAATTTTAAGTTATTCTTATTCAGTGATGCTGCTGGTAAAATGAACCCAGAGTAGGAGGTCTTCATCAAGACATGAATGAAAATCCAGGGCCTCTCTTTTCCTTCCTTCCTTCTTCC